>NW_024750460.1:0-89055 GCF_018991925.1 Homarus americanus
ATCAGTATGCTTCGTTCAGACTGCATGTGCTCAACAGGTGTGGGGAGATTGTCTCAGCAGGTGTATGGGAGGTGTCTCAGCAGGTGTAGGGGAGGGTGTCTCAGTAGGTGTAGGGAAAGTGTCTCAAGCAGATGTGGAGAGTGTCTCAGCAGTTGTGTGGAGAGTGTCTCAGCAGGTGTGTAGAGTGTCTCGCAGGTGTGTGGGAGAGTGTCTCAGCAGGTGTGGGGGAGAGTGTCTCAGCAGGTGTGTGGGAGAGTGTGTCTCAGTGGGTGTACAGGACAGTGTCTCAGAATGGGTGTGTGGGGAGAGTGTCTTAGGGTGTGGGGAGAGAGTGTCTCAGCAGGTGGGGGAGTGTCTCAGTAGGTGTGCAGGACAGTGTCTCAGTAGTGTGGGAAAGTGTCTCCGCAGGTGTGGGGAGAGTGTCTCAGTAGGTGTGGGGAAAGTGTCTCAGCAGGTGTGGGGAGAGTGTCTCTGAGGTGTGAGAAGTGTCTCCAGTCGGTGTGGGGAGGTGTCTCCAGCAGGTGTGGGGGAGTGTCTCAGTAGGTGTGGGACAGTGTCTCGTGGGTGTGGGGAAGTGTCTAAGCAGGTTGGGGAGAGTGTCTCCAGTAGGTGTGGGAAGGTGTCTCAGCAGGTGTGGGGGTGTCTCAGTAGGTGTGAGAGAGTGTCTCAGTGGGTGTAGGGGAGTGTCTTAGCAGATGCAGGGAGAGTGTCTCAGCAGGTGTGGGGAGGTGTCTCAGTAGGTGTAGGAGAGTGTCTCTCAGTGGTGTGGGGAAGTGTCTCTAGTAGGTGTAGGGAGAGTGTCTCAGTCGGTCGAGGAGAGTGTCTCAGCAGGTGTATGTGAGAGTGTCTCAGCAGGTGTGGGGACTGTCTCAGTGGGTGTACGGAGACAGTGTCTCCAGTAGGTGTGGGGAGTGTCTTAGCAGGTGTGGGGAGAGTGTCTCAGCAGGTGTGGGGAGAGTGTGTCTCAGTGGGTGTGAGGGAGAGTGTCTTGAGAGTGTGCAGGACAGTGTTTCAATGGTGTGTGGAGAGTGTCTCAGCAGGTGTGGGGAAGTGTCTCTCAGTAGGTGTGTGGAGAGTGTCTTAGCAGGTGTACGTGAGAGTGTCTCAGTACAGTGTGGGGAAGTGTTTAGCAGGTGTAGAGAGTGTCTCAGAAGGTGTAGGAAATGTCTCAGTAGGTGTGGGGGAAGTAGTGGTGAGAAGTGTGGGGAGGTGTCTCATGGGTTTGGGAAGTGTCTCGTGCAGGTGTGGGGAAGGTGTCTCCAGCAGGTGTAGGGGAGAGTGTCTACCAGGTGTAAGGGAGGGTGTGTCCAGTGGTGTAAGGCAGAGTCTCAGCAGGTGTATAGGTGTTTCCAGCAGGTGTAGGAGAGTGTCTCAGCAGGTGTGTGGGAGAGTGTCTCAGTCGGTGTATGGGGAGAATGTCTCAGCAGATGTGTGGGAGATGTCTCAGCAGGTGTGGGGAGAGTGTCTCAGCAGGTGTGTGGGTGTTTCCAGCAGGTGTGGGGAGAGTGTCTCAGCAGGTGTAGGGAGACTGTCTCAGCAGGTGTGGGGAGAGTGTCTCAGCAGGTGTATGGAGTGAGTGTCACTGGCAGGTGTGAGAGAGTGTCTCAGTAGGTGTGGAAAGTGTCTCAGCAGGTGGTTTAGGAGAGTGTCTCAGCAGGTGTTGGGAGAGTGTCTTATAGTGTACGAGACAGTGCTCAGTAGGTGTATGGAGAGTGTCTCCAGCATGTGTGGGGAGACTGTCTCAGTAGGTGTAGAGACAGTGAGGTGTCTCGAAGTGGGTGTGTGGGAAGTGTCTCTCAGCAGGTGTGGGGAACTGTCTCAGTAGGTGTGCAGAGGTGTCTCAGTAGGGTGTACAGAGAGTGTCTCAGCAGGTGTGAGAGGTGTCTCAGCAGGTGTTTGGGAAGTGTCTCAGTAGTTGTGGGAGAGGTGTCTCAAAAGGTGAGGGTACTCAGCAGGTGTGGGGAGAGTGTCTCAGTAGGTGTATGGGAGAGTGTCTCAAAAGGTGTGAGAGTGTCTCTCAGCAGGTGTGGAGAGTGTCTCAGGTGCAGTGGGGTGTGTGGGGAGAGTGTCTCAGTAGGTGTGGGGAGAGTGTCTCATCAGGTGTGAGAGAAGTGTCTCAGGAGGTTTTGGGAGAGGTGTCTCAGTAGGTGTGGGGAGGTGTCTCAGCATGTGTGGGTGAGAGTGTCTCAGCAGGTGTGGGGAGGTGTCTCAGGAGGTGTAGGGTGGGGTGTCTCAGTAGGTGTGGGGAGAGTGTCTCAGTGGTTGTACAGAGGTGTGCAAGCAGTGGGTGTCTCCAGCAGGTGTGGGAGAGTGTCTCAGAGGTGTGAGGGAGAGTGTCTCCAAGTAGGTGTGGGGAGTGTGCTTAGGGTTATGGGTGGTGTCTCAGTGGGTGTGGGGAGGTGTCTCAGCAGGTGTGGGGAGAGTGTCTCAGGTGTGGGGTGGGGTGCAAGCAGGTGTGGGAGAGTGTCTCAGTGGGGTGTGGGAGTGTCTCGTAGGAGTGGGAGAGTGTCTCCAGTAGGTGTGGGAGAGAGTGTCTCAGCATGTGTGGGAGAGTGTCTCAGCAGGTGTGGGGAGAGTGTCTCAGTAGGTGTGGGGAGAGTGTCTCAGTAGGTGTAGGGGAGTGTCTCAGCATGTGTTTGGGAGGTGTCTCAGTGGTTAGCAAGCAGAGAGAGTGTCTCAGTGGGTGGGGGAGAGTGTCTCAGCAGGTGTGGTGGAGAGTGTCTTTGCAGTGCAGGAGAGTGTCTCAGTAGGTGTGAGAGGGTGTCTCAGTAGGTGAGAGTGTCTCCAGCAGGTGTGGGGAGTGTCTCAGCAGGTGTGGGTGAGAGTGTCTCAGTAGGTGTGGGGAAGTGTCTCGTGGGGTGTGGGGAGAGTGTGTCAGCAGGTGTGGAGAGAGGTGTCTCAGCAGGTTTGGGAGTGTCTCAGCAGTGTGGGGAAGTGTCTCAGTAGGTGTGGGGAGTGTCTCAAAGTAGTGTGGGGAGAGTGTCTCAGCAGTGGGGAAGTGTCTGTATTAGGGAAGTGTCAGTGGTGTGGGGAGAGTGTCTCAGTCGTGTGGGGAGAGTGTCTCAGTGGGTGTGGAGGTGTGGGGAAAGTGTCTCATGCATGTGGGGAGGTGTGCTGTGGGTGTGGGGAGGTGTCTCATGGGTGTGGGGAGGTCTTCCAGTGGGTGTAGGGGAGAGGTGTGCAGGTAGGGTGGGGAGAGTGTCTCTAACAGGTTTAGGAGAGTGTCTCAGTGGGTGAGGGAGGTGTCTCATGGGTGTGGGGAGGTGTCTCACAGGTGTGGGGAGAGTGTCTCAGTGGGTGTGAGAGTGTCTCAGCAGGTGTGGGAGGTGTTTCCAGGGTTTGGGGAAGTGTCTCAGCAGGTGTAGTCAGTGTAGAGAATGTCTCCATGGGTGTGTAGGGAAGTGTCTCAGCAGGTGTGGGAGAGTGTCCTAGCAGGTGTATGGGAATTGTCTCAGCAGGTGTGGGGACGGTGTATCAGCAGGTGTAGGGAGAGTGTCTCAGCAGGTGTGGGGAGACTGTCTCAGTGGGTGTGCAGAACAGTGTCTCAGTAGGTGTGAGAGTGTCTTAGCAGGTGTATGGGAGATGTCTCAGTAGGTGTGGACAGTGTACCAATGTCAGGAGAGTGTGTAAGGTGTGTGGGGAGAGTGTCTCAGCAGGTGTGGAGACTGTCTCTCAGTAGGTGTACAGACAGTGTCTCAGTGGAGTGTAGGGAGGTGTCTTATGAGTGGAGGAGAGTGTCTCAGCAGGTGTGGGGAGAGTGTCTCCCTAGGTGTAGGAGAAGTGTCTCAGTAGGTGTTTGGGAAGTGTCTCAGCAGGTGTTTGGGGAAGTGTCTCAGTAGTTGTATGAGAGAGTGTCTCAGCATGTGTGGGGAGAGTGTCTCAGCAGGTGTAGGGAGAGTGTCTCAGTGTGGGGAAGGTTGTAGCAGGTGTATGAGAGTGTCTCAGTAGGTGTGGGGAAGTGTCTCAGCAGGTGTTGGGAAGTGTCTCAGCGGTTGAGGTCTGCAGGTGTGGAGAGTGTCTCAGCAGGTGTGGGGAGAGTGTCTCAGCAGGTGTGGGGTGTCTCAGGAGTGTAGGGAAGTGTCTCAGCAGGTGTATGGGGAGTGTCTCAGCAGGTGTAGGAGAACTGTCTCAGCAGGTGTGGGGGAGAGTGTCTCAGTGAGTGTAGGGAGAGTGTCTTACTTGGGTGTGGAGAGTGTCTCAGCAGGTGTGGGGAAGTGTCTCAGCAGGTGTGCAAGAGAGTGTCTCAGTAGGTGTAAGAGAAGTGTCTCAGTAGGTGTATGTGAGAGTGTCTCAGCAGGTGTAGGGAGTGTCTTAGCAGGGGTAGGGGTGGGGTTCTCAGGTGTGGGAGGTGTCTCAGCAGGTGTGGGAGGTGTCTCAGCAGGTGTGGGTGAGTGTCTCATGGGTGGAGGAGAAGTGTCTCAGCAGGTGTGGGGAGGTGTCTGTGGGTGTAGGGGTGTCTCAGTAGGTGTATGGAGAGTGTCTCAGCAGGTGTGGGGAGAGGTGTCTCAGCAGGTGTGGGGCAGGTGGCCAGGGTGTGGGAGAGTGTCTCAGCAGGTGTGTGGGAGTGTCTCAGGGTGTAGAGAAGAGTGTCTCAGCAGGTGTGGGGAGGTGTCTCAGCAGGTGTGGGAGGAGTGTCCTAGTAGGTGTGGGGAGAGTGTCTCAGCAGGTGTGGGGAGAGTTTCTCAGCTGGTGTGAGAGTGTCTCAGTAGGTGTAGGAGAGTGTCTCATGGGGTGTGGGAGAGTGTCTCAGCAGGTGTAGGGAGAGTGTCTCAGTAGGTGTGGGGAAGTGTCTCAGCAGGTGTGGGAGAGTGTCTCAGCAGGTGTGAGAGTGTCTCAGTAGGTGTGAGAGTGTCTCAGTAGGTGTGTGGAGAGTGTCTCAGTAGGGTGGGGAGAGTGTCTCTCCAGTGGATGTGGGAGAGTGTCTCAGCAGGTGTATGGAGAGTCTCAGCAGGTGTTTGAGAGTGTCTCAGATGTATGGGAGAGTGTCTCAGTAGGGAGTGAAGTGTCTCAGCAGGGTGTGGGAAGTGTCTCAGCAGGTGTGGGGAGAGTGTCTCAGCAGGTGTTGGGGAGTGTGTCAGTAGGGTGTAGGGGAGAGTGTCTCAGCAGGTTTAGGGAGAGTGTCTCAGCAGGTGTGGGGAGGTGTCTCAGTAGGTGTGGGGAGGTGTCTCCAGCAGGTGTGGGAGAGTGTCTCTGGGTATGGGAGAGTGTCCAGCAGGTGTGGGGAGAGTGTCTCAGCAGGTGTGTGAGGTGTCTCAGCAGGTGTGGGGAGAGGTGTCTCAGCAGGTGTGCGGGAGAGTGTCTCAGCAGTGTGGGGTCGTTGGAGGTGTGTCAGCAGGTGGGGGACGGTGTCTCAGCAGGTGTGGGGAGAGTGTCTCAGCAGGTGTGGGGAGAGTGTCTCAGTGGGTGTGAGAGTGTCTCTGCAGGTGTGGGGAGAGTGTCTCAGCAGGTGTGGGGTTGTCTCAGCAGGTGTAGGGAAGTGTCTTAGCAGGTGTATGGGAGAGTGTCTCAGTAGGTGTACAGGGAACAGTGTCTCAGTAGGTGTGGGGAGAGTGTCTTAGCAGGTGTAGGAGAGTGTCTCAGTAGGTGCAAGAGAGAGTGTCTCAGTAGGTGTAGGGGAGAGTGTCTTGCAGGGTGTATGGAAGTGTCTCAGCAGGTGTAGGGGGTTGTCTCAGTGGGTGTGAGAGAGTGTCTCAGTAGGTGTGGGGAGTGTCTCAGCAGGTGTGGGGGAAGTGTCTCAGCAGGTGTGGGGAGAGTGTCTCAGTAGGTGTGGGGAGAGTGTCTCAGTAGGGTGTATGGGAGGTGTCTCAGCAGGTGTAGGGAAGTGTCTCAGCAGGTGTGTGAGAGTGTCTCAGCATGTGGTGGGAGAGTGTCTCAGCAGGTGTGGGGAGAGTGTCTCAGCAGGTGGGGAAGTGTCTCTTGGCAGGTGAGGAGAGAGTGTCTCAGTAGGTGTGAGGAGGTGTCTCAGCAGGTGTAGGGAGAGTGTCTCAGGGTGTGGGGAAGTGTCTCCCAGCAGGTGTAGGGAGAGTGTCTCAGCAGGTGTGGGGGAGTGTGTCTCAGCAGGTGTGGGGGAGGAGCCCTCAGCAGGTGTGAGGGAGAGTGTCTTATGGTGTGGGAGAGTGTCTCAGCAGGTGTGGGGAGAGTGTCTCAGCAGGTGTGGAGAGAGTGTCTCCAGCAGGTGTAGGGGAGAGTGTGTCTAGCAGGTGTGGAGGTGTCTCAGCAGGTGTGGGGAGAGTGTCTCAGTAGGTGTAGGGGAGAGTGTCTCAGCAGGTGTAGGGGAAGTGTCTCAGCAGGTGGAGAGAGTGTCTGTGAGTGAGGTGTAGGGAGAGGAGTTTCTCAGCAGGTGGAGGGAGAGTGTCTCAGCAGGTGTGGGGAAGTGTCTCAGCAGGTGTGGGAGAGTGTCTCAGCAGGTGTAGGGAGAGTGTCTCAGCAGGTGTGGGGGAAGTGTCTCAGCAGGTGTATGGGAGTGTCTCAGTAGGTGTGGAGAGTGTCTCATGGGTGTGGGGAGAGTGTCTCAGCAGGTGTGGGGAGAGTGGCTCAGCAGGTGTGGGGAGGTGTCTCAGTGGGTGTGGGAGGAGTGTCTCAGCAGGTGTGAGAGAGAGTGTCTCCAGCAGGTGTGGGGGAGTGTCTCAGCAGGTGTAGGGGAGAGTGTCTCAGTAGGTGTGAGAGTGTCTCCCAGCAGGTGTAGGGAGAGTGTCTCAGCAGGTGTGGGGAAGTGTCTCCAGTGGGTGTGGGGAGAGTGTCTCAGCAGGTGTAGGGAGAGTGTCTCATGGGTGTAGGGAGAGTGTCTCAGTAGGTGTGGGGAGTGTCTCAGTAGGTGTAGGGGGAGTCTCAGCAGGTGTGGGAAGTGTCTCTCAGCAGGTGTAGGGAGAGTGTCTCAGTAGGTGTGGGGAGAGTGTCTCAGCAGGTGTAGGGGAGAGTGTCTCTCAGCAGGTGTAGGGGAGGTGTCTCAGCAGGTGTAGAGGAGAGTGTCTCAGCAGGTGTGAGAGAGTGTCTCAGTAGGTGTGGGGAGAGAGTGTCTCAGCAGGTGTATGGAGAGTGTCTCAGCAGGTTGGGAGGTGTCTCAGCAGGTGTGGGGGAGGAGTGTCTCAGCAGGTGTATGGAGTGTCTCAGCAGGTGTGGGGAGGTTCTCAGCAGGTGTAGGGGAGAGTGTCTCAGCAGGTGTAGGGGAGGTGTCTCAGCAGGTGTGGGGAGGTGTCTCAGCAGGTGTAGAGGAAGTGTCTCAGCAGGTGTGGGGAGTGTCTCAAGCAGGTTGTGGGGAGAGTGTCTCAGCAGGTGTGGGGAGTGTCTCAGCAGGTGTGGGGAGAGTGTCTCAGCAGGTGTAGGGAGA
This sequence comes from Homarus americanus, assembly GCF_018991925.1. NCBI lineage: Eukaryota > Metazoa > Arthropoda > Malacostraca > Decapoda > Nephropidae > Homarus > Homarus americanus. The sequence continues at coordinate 7,328 of NW_024750460.1, forward strand.
GAGGTCTCAGCAGGTGTAGGGGAGGAGTGTCTCAGCAGGTGTGGGGGAGAGTGTCTCAGCAGGTGTGGGGAGAGTGTCTCAGCAGGTGTGGGGAGTGTCTCAGCAGGTGTAGGGGAAGTGTCTCCAGCAGGTGTAGGGAGAGTGTCTCAGCAGGTGTAGGGGAGAGTGTTCTCAGCAGGTGTGGGGGAGAGTGTCTCAGCAGGTGTAGGGAGAGTGTCTCAGCAGGTGTGGGAGAAGTGTCTCAGCAGGTGAGGGGAGAGTGTCTCAGCAGGTGTGGGGAGAGTGTCTCAGCGGGTGTGGGGAAGTGTCTCAGTAGGTGTGGGGAAGTGTCTCAGCAGGTGTAGGGAGAGTCTGGGGAGAGTGTCTCAGCAGGTGAGGGAGAGTGTCTCAGCAGGTGTGAGGGAGAGTGTCTCTACAGGTGTAGGGGAGAGTGTCTCAGTAGGTGTGGGGAAGTGTCTCTAGTGGGGTGTGGGGAAGTGTCTCAGCAGGTGTAGGGAGAGTGTCTCTGCAGGTGTAGTGAGAGTGTCTCAATAGGTGTAGGGGAGAGTGTCTCAGCTGGTGTAGGGGAGAGTGTCTCAGCAGGTCTAGAGGAGAGTGTCTAGTAGGTGTAGGGGAGAGTGCCTCAGCAGTTGTAGGGGAGAGTGTCTCAGCAGGTGTAGGGGAGAGTTTCTCAGCAGGTGTAGGTTAGAGTATTTTCAATTATGTTGCTCGGGAAGTTTGTGACACTGATACCTGATACTCTGATACTCTGATACACTGATACACTGAGTCTTAACACCCTCAGTTTCTCATAATCTGTATGTTAAATTATTGCTTGTGGGGTGTGGGGTGTATTAGCCCCTTAGTCTTTATATAAATGTGGGGTAGTACATTAAGTTTTATAATCATATCACCTCCTGTAACTCTCCACTGGCTATGAGGTGGGGGCACATCACGTGATGGGTAAGTTCCTTAAGTCAGCTATGAAGAAACCAGCAAGAGGCATTATCACTCCAACTTTCACACCAACAGGACGTATTTTAGTAGAGCTGTTAATGTATCCTCCGTCCTCATGTTAACACTCTTAGCTACAGTGATTAAGTTAAGGTGATATACACTTGGAACTGTAGAGAATATATTATCTTAATATATACAGAAAGGACAGTTGGGTTTAGCAACTACAAACCCTTTTTCATGTGTTAGCTCCATTAACTAATAAAGAATCATTGGTTAAGGGCCTGGAACAGGAGTGTAGGTTGGGGTGGTGGCTGGGTGGGGGGTGTAGGAGGGGGGGTGGGAGTGAGGTGGGGCTATGGGCTGGGAGGTAGGGAGGTGGGGGGTGGGAGGAGGTGGGGGCTATGGGCTGTGGGGGTGTAGGAGTGGGGGTGGGAGGAGGTGTGGGGCTATGGGCTATGGGAGTGTAGGATGTGGGAGTGTTGGGGTGTGGGGTAGGATGTGCAGGTGTGGGGCTATGGGCTGTGGGGATGTAGGATGTATGTGTGTGGTGGTGTGGGATTATGGAATGTGGGATGGGAGTTAGGTTAAGTTGATAGTGGATGCACTGCGCCTGAAAACCCGTTAGGAAGAGTTTGGACACAGCACAATTATTATAATGGTTGACTGTGTTAACGAGGATGGCCGACCCAATGGCCACCTAGGCGTGAATTTGTTTAAGGTGTAGAAGCTGTCACCAACACAACAACCACACTAAGTTAACGAAAAGCATGGCCCAGTGTTTAAGGTGTAGAAGCTGTCACCAACACTACAACCACACACTAAGTTAACGAGCTTCATGATCCAGTGTTTAAGGTGTAGAAGCTGTCACCAACACTACAACCACACACTCACTGAATTGAGCTTCATCCAGTGTTTAAGGTGTAGAAGCTGTCACCAACACTACAACCACACACTAAGTTAACGAGCTTATGACCCAGTGTTTAAGGTGTAGAAGCTGTCACCAACACAACAACCACACACTAAGTTAACGAACTGTATGGCCCAATGTTTAAGGTGTAGAAGCTGACCAACACAACAACCACACACTAAGTTAACGAACTGCATGGCCCAATGTTTAAGGTGTAGAAGCACCAACACTACAACCACACACTAAGTTAACGAGCTTATGACCAGTGTTTATGTTGTAGAAGCTGCCACCAACACAACAACCACACACTGTTAACGAACTGCATGGCCCAGTGTTTAAGTGTAGAAGGTCACCAACACAACAACCACACACTAAGTTAACGAGCTGCATGACCCAGTGTTTAAGGTAGAAGGTCACCAACACAACAACCACACTAAGTTAACGAACTGCATGACCCAGTAAGTTTAAGGTCACCAACACAACAACCACACACTAAGTCAACGAACTGCATGGCCCAGTGTTTAAGGTGTAGAAGCTGTCACCAACACAACAACCACACACTAAGTCAACGAACTGCATGGCCCAGTGTTTAAGTGTAGAAGCTGCACACACAACACCACACACTAAGTTAACGAACTGCATGACCCAGTGTTTAAGGTAGAAGCTGTCACCAACACAACAACCACACACTAAGTCAACGAACTGCATGGCAGTGTTTAAGGTGTAGAAGTGTCACCAACACAACAACCACACACTAAGTTAACGAGCGACCCAGTGTTTAAGGTGTAGAAGATGTCGCCAACACAACAACACACTGTTAACGAGCTGCATGACCAGTGTTTATGTAGAAGCTGTCGCCAACACAACAACCACACCATTAATTAACAAGCTGCATGACCCAGCGTTTAGGGTAGAAGCTGTCACCAACACAACAACCACACACTAAGTTAACGAACTGCAAGTTTAAGGTAGAAGCTGTCACCAACAAAAACCACACACTAAGTCAACGAACTGCATGACTCAGTGTTTAAGGTGTAGAAGCTGTCGCCAACACAACAACCACACATTAATGCTGCATGACCCAGTGTTTATGTAGAAGCTGTCACCAACACAACAACCACACACTAAGTTAACGAGCTGCATGACCCAGTGTAGAAGCTGTCACCAACACAACAACCACACACTAAGTTAACGAGCTGCATGACCCAGTGTTTAAGTGTAGAAGCTGTCGCCAACACAACAACCACACACTAAGTTAACGAACTGCATGGCCCAGTGTTTAAGGTGTAGAAGCTGTCGCCAACACAACAACCACACCATTAATTAACAAGCTGCATGACCCAGCGTTTAAGGTGTAGAAGCTGTCGCCAACACAACAACTACACCATTAGTTAACGAGCTGCATGACCCAGTGTTTAAAGCAGGGGTTCTCAACCAGGGGGGAATTCCAGGGGAATTCAGGTTTTCAGGGGGGGGGAAACTGATTCGGGAGCAAGAGATATGTTCGATGAGAAATCAATCACAGAATTTTGGCCTTGATGTGCGATTTTACCCAAAAGTGGCAGAAGGAGCTACCTGGATTGCTTCCGTTTGTGTCGACATATCTTTGTGAGTCAGGTTTCACTGCTGCAAAAAAACGAAGCAACGTAGTAGATTAGAGAGAAAATGACCTGCGTTGTGCCTTTGAAGCACTCTCCGCGTATCCCAGAATTGGCGAAGAAAAAACAATCACAGGTTTCTCATTGACTGTAATCTTCATCTGAATAAAATTAATTACAAATTTACAATATCCTGGTATTCTATTGTTTTGTTTATTGCATTATGCTTCAGTTTGGTCTGTTAAGCAATTCATTATAAATAAAAAAAAACTATTTTACTTTATTCAAGTTTTATAAATCCATCAACATTTTCAATGGCATTTAATTTGTAAAACTCACTATAAAAATAATCCATGTAAAATGTAAAATGTATATGTACTAATATGAAAAAAATAAAGGATTTTCAGTATTATATGCATATTATGGAATGCACTTTTTGAGGCAGACAATCTTGGAAAGGAGGGGGGGTGGAATGACATTCTGACATATGGTGAAAGGGGTGCATGGGGCAAACAAGGTTGAGAACCACTGGTTTAAAGTGTCGAAGCTGTCGCCAACACAACAACCACACCCTGAGTTATTGAGCTGCATGACCCAATGTCAAGGAACAGCTCGAGAAGACTGGACAACTCGCCAACTGCACTGGCTAACCATTACCCCGGAACACGATCCGCAAATCGATTAACATCCAGGTCCACAATTGCTGGGTAGACAGAGGCAAATGGCGTAAAGAAACTTGCCCATAGTTACCCTGGGGATCGAACCCGGCCTGTTCGCTTGAGGCGAGCATGGGACTATTTAACCACAGGTCGAACACATCATAACACACACCACAACACACAACACAACAACATAAATAACAACACACAACACAAAAACAACACAGGAACAACAACAACAACAACAACAAAAAATACACAACATAAAAAAACAAATAAAACAAATAATAACACACTACAACACAACAACACAAAACAAATAACAAACACACACTACAACACAACAACAACACAAACCACAACACAACAACAACACAACACAACACAACACAACAACAACATAACACAACAACAACACACACCACAACACAACAACAACACATAACACAACACAACACAACAACATAACACAACAACACACATAAACAACACTACACAACACAACATAACACAACAACAACACAGGAAACAACAAATAAACAACAACAAATAACACACAACACAAACAACATTGCACACAACACAACAACTAATACACAAAACAACACAACACAAATACAACATACAAATAAAACACACACAAATACAAATAAAACAAAACAACAAATAAACACAACAAATAACACACAACACAACAACAACAATATACACAAACACAAACAACACACAACACAAATACACAACAAACAACAAATATAATACATAACACAACAACACAAACAAACAAAAACACACCACAACACAACATAACACAACACAGCACACAACACACAACACAACAACAACAAATAAACACACAACACAAATACAACAATACAGGAACAACAACAACAACAATAACAACAACACAACACAACAAATAATACACAAAACAACACAACACAACACAACATACAAATAAAAACACACAACACAATAAAACAAAACACAACAACAACACAAAACAACAAATAACACACTACAACACAAATAAATAAACATATAACACAACATAAACACAATAATAACATACAAAACACACAAACACAAAACAAATACACAACGCAAATAACATACAACACAACACACAACACAACACAACACAACACAACAACAACACACCACAACACACAACAACACACAACACAAATATACAACACAACACAACACGACACAAACACACACAACACAACAACAACACACACACAACACAACAACACACATAAACAACACAACACAAAACAAAAACAACACACACTACAACACAACAACAACACACACCACAAATACAAATAACAACACACACAACACAACACAACACAACACAAAATACAAATACATAACACAAATACAGAACACAACACACAACACAACAAACAACACACACCACAAAACAACAGCACACAAAACAACACACAACAACATAACAACAACATAACACAAACAACACACATACAACAAATAACACACACTACAACACAACAACAAATAACACAACACACAACACACAACAACACAACATAACACAACAACACAACACACACAACACAACAACACAACACAACACTAACACACACACACAACACAACAACACACAACACAACACACAACACAACAACAACATAACACAACAACACACAACACAACAACAACAACACAACACACAACACAACAACACACACAAACACAAACAACAACACACAAATACACACACAACAACACACAACAAACAACAAACAAACATAACACAAATAACACAACAACACAACAAAACACAACACAAAACACAACACAACAACACAACAACAAATATAACACAAATAACACACAACACAACAACACACAACACAACACACAACACAACAACAACATAACACAACAGCAACACAACACAACAACAACACACACCACAACACAACACACAAACAACACAACTCAAGATTAGGTTAGGTTAGGTTAGGTTAGGTTACATGGGACTACCACAACACATTTAGCTGAGTGCATTATTAATATGTTGAGAACAGCTTGAGTAACACCCATTGGCCGTGCTGTGAGGTGCTGTGATGATGACCAACACTCCTAATGCTCGCGGCCTCAACCTAGAGTGAATCCTTGTGGCGCTGAGAACAAAACATGGAATTAACTTTTTGTTGTTTTAATTAAACTGTTCGTCTTATCTTACGTTTGTGTCTTATTTTGAAACATTTCTTAAGACAACAATATAATAATAAATATATTATCTAAACCAACTGAGTAACAATAACTGCAACACCTCATTACCACGGGTCAGAGGTCAACACTAGAAAGAACGGCTTTATAACCTGGTCAAAGACAGACCTCCGACACTGTATAGAAGAGTGGAAATACTGCACCTATTACTACAGTGTATGTGGAGGAGGAGGAGCAGCAGCCGCCTTGCCGATACATATCTCACCTCAGCAGACAACACTTAAAGGTTCTGAAAATGTTTTGTGAAATACGTACAGGGTATTATCTTCATTGTATTATCTAGTGAGTTGCATTTGTTTCACTACATACATACATACATACCTACCTACCTACCTACCTACATACATACATACATACATACATACATACATACATACATACATACATACATATATACTACAGTATTAGAATCGTCTATCCCTGAGCGTATAAATGTATTTGACAGCCAATGAAAAACGAGGATGTATTAATGGCTTCTCCCGATTGGCTGAATTTATGTTGGTCGATATTTCCTGTGAGAGATGTGCCATATAGTACTATCTCTACTGGGAAATAAGTGTATGGTACTATCTCTACTGGGAAATAAGTGTATGGAAATTATCTCTACTGCATAAGTGCGCACTATCTCTACTGGGGAAATAAGAGTATGGTACTATCTCTACTGGGAAATAAGAGTATGGTACTATCTCTACTGGAAATAAGTGTATGGCAATTATCTCTACTGGGAAATAAGTGTATGGTAATTATCTCTACTGGGAAATAAGTGTATGGTACTATCTCTTACTGGGGAAATAAGTGTATGGTAATTATCTCTACTGGGAAATAAGAGCATGGTAATTATCTCTTACTGGGAAATAAGGTATAAATTATCTCACTGGGAAATAAGTGTATGGTACTATCTCTACTGGGAAATAAGTGTATGGTACTATCTCTACCAAAATAAGTGTGCAAAATATCTCTACTGGGAAATAAGTGTATGGTACTATCTCTACTGGGAAATAAGAGTATGGAAATTATCTCTACCGGGAAATAAGGGTATGGTACTATCTCTACTGGGAAATAAGTGTATGGTTCTATCTCTACTGGGAAAATAAGAGTATGGTACTATCTCACTGGGAAATAAGAGTATGGTACTATCTCTACTGGGAAATAAGTATGGTACTATCTCTTACTGGGGAAATAAGTGTATGGTACTATCTCTACTAGGGGAAATAAGTGTATGGTAATTATCTCTACTGGGAAATAAGAGTATGGTACTATCTCTACTGGGAAATAAGTGTATGAATTATCTCTCACTGGGAAATAAGGTATGGTAATTATCTCTACTGGGAAATAAGGTATGGTACTATCTCTACTGGGAAATAAGTGTATGGTAATTATCTCTACTGGGGAACAAGGTATGGTTCTATCTCTACTGGGAAATAAGTGTATGGTTCTATCTCTCATTTTTGGAAATAAGAGTATGGTAATTATCTCACTGGGAAATAAGTGGTATGGTACTATCTCACTGGGAAATAAGATATGGTACTATCTCTACTGGGGAAATAAGTGTATGGTTCTATCTCACTCGGGGAAATATGCATGGTACTATCTCTACTGGGAAATAAGGTATGGTACTATCTCTACTGGGAAATAAGTGTATGGGTACTATCTCTCACTTAGAAAGAGTATGGCAATTATCTCTACTGGGGAAATAAGTGTATGGTCTCTCATCTCACTGGGAAATAAGTGTATGGTTCTATCTCTACTGGGAAAATAAGAAGTGTATGGTAATTATCTCACTGGGGAAATAAGTGTATGGTACTATCTCACTGGGGAAAATAAGAGTATGGTAATTATCTCTACTGGGAAATAAGTGTATGGTTCTATCTCACTGAGAAATAAGTGCATGGTACTATCTCTTACTGGGAAATAAGTGTATGGTACTATCTCTACTGGGAAATATGTATGGCACAACTTTCACTGGGAAAATAAGTGTATGGTATTATCTCTACTGGGAAATAAGTGTATGGCAATTATCTCTACTGGGAAAATAAAGTGTATGGTACTATCTCACAGGAAATAAGGTATGGTACTATCTCTACTGGGAAATAAGAAGTGTATGGTACTATTCTACTGGGAAATAAGTGTATGGTACTATGTCTACCGGGGAAATAAGTGTATGGCAATTATCTCTACTGGGAAAAAAGGTATGTTACTATCTATACTGGGAAATAAGTGTATGGTACCATGTCTACTGGGAAATAAGTGTGTATGGTACTATGTCTACTGGGAAATAAAGTGGTACTATCTCTACTGGGGAAATAAGAGTAATGGGTACTATTCTACTGGGAAATAAGGTAAGGTACTATATCTACTGGGGAAATGAGTGTATGGTAATTATCTCACTGGGAAATAAGTGTATGGTACTGTCTCTACTAGGAAATAAGTGTATGGTACCATTCCTTTTACTGGGAATAAGTATATGGTACTATTCTACTGGGAAATAAGTGTATGGCACTATCTCACTGGGAAATAAGAGTATGGCCAACATCCTTACTGTGATATGTAAGTGTATGGTACTATCTCTACTGGGAAATAAGAGTATGGTAATTATCTATACTGGGAAATTAGAGCATAGTAATTATCTCTACTGGGAAATAAGTGTATGGTACTATCTCCACTGGGGAACAAGTGTATGGCATTATCTATACTAGTGTTCGTATGGTGCTATCTCAACTGGGAAAATAAGTGTATGGTAATTATCTATACTTGGGAATATATGGCACTATCTATACTGGGAAATAAGTGTATGGTACCATCTATACTGGGAAAATAAGTGTATGGTACTATCTATAATTGGGAAAATATGTGTATGGTAATTATCGCCACTGGGAAATAAGTGTATGGTAATTATCTCACTGGGATAATAAGTGTATGGTACTCTCTCTACTGGGGGAAAATAAGTGTATGGTACTATCTCTACTGGAAATAAGGTATGGCACTGTCTCTACTGGGAAATAAGTGTATGGTACTCATCTCTACTGTGGAAAATAAGTGTATGGCAATTATCTCACTGGAACAAGTGTACGGCACTATCTCTCACTGGGAAATAAGTGCATGGTACTATCTCTACTGGGAAACAAGTGTATGGTAATTATCTCTACTGGGAACAAGTGTATAGAACCATCTCTACTGGGGAAATAAGTGTATGGTAATTATCTCACTGGGAAATAAGTGTATGGTACCATCTCTACTGGGGAAATTAGAGTATGGTACTATCTTATAATGGAAATAAGTGTGTGGTACCATTTATACCTGGGAAATAAGTGTATGGTACTATCTATACTGGGAAATATGTATGGTAATTATCTCTACTAAATAAGTGTGGTACTTGACCCCTACTGGGAAATAAGTGTATGGCACTTCACTGGGAAATAAGTGTATGGCAATTATCTCTACTGGGAAATAAGGTATGATACTGTCTCTACTGGGAAAACAAGCGTATGGCAATTATTCTTATCAAAATAAGTGTATAGTAATTATCTCTACTGGGAACACGCGGTATAGTACTATCTCACTGGGAACAAGTATGTACTTATCCCTTATCAAAAAAACAAGGTATGGTAATTATCTCTATTGGGAAATAAGTGTATGGCAATTATCTCTACTGGGGAAATAAGTGTATGGCAATTATCTCTACTGGGAAATATGGCAGTACTATCTCTACTGGGAAGTATGGTAATTATCTCTACGGGAAACATATGGTACTATCTCTACTGGGAAATAAGTATGGTACTGTCTCTCTATCAAATATGTATATCTCTGCTGGGAAATAAGGGTGTAATGGTACTTGCTCTCTGCTGGGGAAGTAAGTGTATGGTACCCTATCTCTACTGGGAAAAAGTGTGGTACTATCTATACTGGGGAAGTAAGTGTATGATGCTATCTCTGGGAAATAGAGGTGTGTAAAGTACTATCTCTACTGGGAAATAAGTGTATGGTACTATCTCTACTGGGAAATAAGAGTACGGTACTATCTCTACTGGGAAATAAGTGTATGGTACTATCTCTACTGGGAAATAAGTGTATGGTTCTATCTCTACTGGGAATTAAGTGTATGGTACTATCTCGACTGGGAAATAAGTGTATGGTACTATCTCTACTGGGAAATAAGTATATGGTACTATCTCTACTGGAAATAAGTGTATGGTACTATCTCTACTGGGAAATAAGAGTATGGTACTATCTCTACTGGGAAATAAGTGTATGGTACTATCTCTACTGGGAAATAAGAGTATGGTACTATCTATACTGGGAAATTAGAGTATGGTACTATCTATACTGGGAAATAAGTGTATGGTACTATCTCCACTGGGAAATAAGTGTATGATACTATCTATACTGGGAAATAAGTGTATGGTACTATCTTTACTGGGAAATAAGAGTATGGTACTATCTATACTGGGAAATTAGAGTATGGTACTATCTATACTGGGAAATATGTGTATGGTACTATCTATACTGCGATATAAGTGTATGGTACTATCTATACTGGGAAATATGTGTATGGTACTATCTCTACTGGGAAATAAGTGTATGGTACTATCTCTACTGGGAAATAAGTGTATGGTACTGTCTCTACTGGGAAATAAGTGTATGGTACTATCTCTACTGTGAAATAAGTGTATGGTGCTGTCTCTACTGGGAAATAAGTGTATGGTACTATCTCTACTGGGAAATAAGTGTATGGTACTATCTCTACTGGGAAATAAGTGTATGGTACTATCTCTACTGGGAAATAAGTGTATGGTACTATCTCTACTGGGAAATAAGAGTATGGTACTATCTCTACTGGGAAATAAGTGTATGGTTCTATCTCTACTGAGAAATAAGTGTATGGTACTATCTCTACTGGGAAATAAGTGTATGGTACTATCTCTACTGGGAAATAAGTGTATGCTACTATCTCTACTGGGAAATAAGTGTATGGTACTATCTCTACTGGGAAATAAGTGTATGGTACTATCTCTACTGGGAAATAAGTGTATGGTACTATCTCTACTGGGAAATAAGTGTATGGTACTATCTCCCCTGGGAAATAAGTGTATGGTACTATCTCTACTGGGAAATAAGTGTATGGTACTATCTCTACTGGGAAATAAGAGTATGGTACTATCTCTACTGGGAAATAAGAGTATGGTACTATCTCTACTGGGAAATAAGTGTATGGTACTATCTCTACTGGGAAATAAGAGTATGGTACTATCTCTACTGGGAAATAAGAGTATGGTACTATCTCTACTGTGAAATAAGAGTATGGTACTATCTCTACTGGGAAATAAGAGTATGGTACTATCTCTACTGGGAAATAAGAGTATGGTACTATCTCTACTGGGAAATAAGTGTATGGTACTATCTCTACTGGGAAATAAGTGTATGGTACTATCTCTACTGGGAAATAAGAGTATGGTACTATCTCTACTGTATGAAATAAGTATGGTACTATCTCTACTGAGAAACTCAAATTATAGTACACTATCTCTACTGAAATAAGTATGGTACTATCTCTACTGGAAAATAAAGTGTATGGTACTATCTCTGCTGGGAAATAAGTGTATGGTACTATCTCTGCTGGGAAATAAAATGCAGTACTCTACTGGGAAATAAGAGTATGGTACTATCTCTACTGGGAAATAAGTGTATGGTACTATCTCTACTGGGAAATAAGAGTATGGTACTATCTCTACTGGGAAATAAGAGTATGGTACTATCTCTACTGGGAAATAAGTGTATGGTACTATCTCTACTGGGAAATAAGTGTATGGTACTGGGAAAAGGGGTTAAATCACAGTGTTCACCCCTTACTCTACGTTTCTCCATCACAGGATGAGTTGTACCGCCCCTTTAAAACACCATTAAGATATTGCACCAAGTTATTTATTCTCACACTTAAAAATTTTATACTTTTCTTGAAGATAAAAAAACCCCGAAATGTTATATAATTGTTGGCCAATAAACTACAGTATTTCACGGTAGTAGTATGTTGTTCTGCGATTACTAACATTATATACTCGAACCCACAATCTTATGTGTGTGACCGGGGAACGCTACCTTTATACCACTAGGACACTAAAAGCAGTCCTAGACATTTTTAGTGTCCTAGTGGTATAGAGGTAGCACTCTCCGGACGCACACATAAGATCGTGGGTTCGAGTCCTGGCGGGGTGATGTTGTTGATTATATGTATATTGTTAAGCCGTGACTTAATTTACTTTAATATCCAAGGTACTAATCGTAACCAAACAAAAAAAAGTGAAGTAAATCAAAAGGGAATAAAAATAAATAAAGTAAAACTTTAAGAATTTAATTTAATTAAATAATAACAATAATAAAAAGCCTCGTAGGCTGTCACAACAAATTGATTCAGTATCGAAACCTTTAAGACACAAATGATACTAAAACATCGAAACTTCAACAGAACTGCTTTAAACATATAAAATAAAAATAAAGCCTTGGATTACGTTAACACTGCATAAACATATAAATAACTAACACTGAAATTAACTATCGTGAAACAACATTGAATTACTTAAATGTAACTAAGCAAGCACTGATGAACACATAAGAGACAGGAATAGGTACTCACATAGATATACCACGTTGGTGGCGACAGGAACAACACAAATAAAATAAGTATAAGTAACAGGTGACGAGTGTCACTCAAAAGAACGTGAACTGAATGACAAGAGGACTGGACTGCCCTCCGTCTACTGGTGAGCATTAAATACAGAGTCGGCTCCCGCCAATGCAACCAGCCGGTGAAACATGGGTTGTTTATATATATATATATATATATATATATATATATATATATATATATATATATATATATATATATATATATATATATAAAACAGGAAAAAACAACGGAACACATAACAATTAACATTAAAAGGCAACTCACTTTAGAAGCAACTCTGTGTGATTTTATCCAAGAATATCTTATCATTGTGGATCTGCATATATATACTCACATATATATATATACATCATATATATATATATATAATATTATATATATATATATATATATATATATATATATATATATATATATATATATATATATATATATATATATATATATATATATATATATATATATTTATATATATATATATAAGTCATTGTACTCAAAAAGTTAATTCATTATATTCAATGGGTTAAGTTATCGTACTCAAGGTTGTAAATCATCATACTCTTTGGATTAAATCATCGTACTCACGGTTTTAAATCATCGTACTCAATGGATTAAATCATCGTACTCAAGAGGTTAAATAGTAGAGCCAAAATAAAATACAATAAACAAAGTCACTAAACAGAACTTGTTAATTATTATTATTTTAGCACAAATATTTAACGAGAAATATAATTAAAATTACACCAACACATTTTGTTAATTATACCAACAAATTATGCTATATTTCACCATACTTCATTATGCTTTACTATACTTCACCATACTTCACTAACCTTCACTCTGCTTTACTATACTTCATTGCACTTCACTATGTAATATACTATCTAATCTAATATACTATAGGACTATGCGTGTGTCTGTCTGTCTGTCTGTCTGTCTGTCTGTTTGTGTTTGTGTGTCTGTTCTGGGCAGCCAAAACGGCACAATCGTTTTTCATCAAACTTGTTGGAAAAATCGCAAAAAAATTCGTAGAGTGGAACAAACCAGGTCCCATATCGATGGTTTCATTAGGAAGCCATTAATTAACCATTTTATTTACGCTGGAAAACGATGCAAGTCTACGGACTTGGCGCACCCTCATTCGCTGTACTCTGTCAGGCCACGATAACAGGTGGGGGGGAGCTGAGTTTCATCATGCGTCTGGATGCGCAGTTTCAACGTTACCAGACGACCTTACAGCTACAGTGTATACTTATTCCTGTGGGTGACTGTACATGTAAAAGGAGAAGAGATATAAAGATAATAACAAGAATGCATGGAGAAGATGACTACAATAGACACAGGGTGAATATAGACAGTGAAACAGACATGAGGTTGACAAAAATAGACAGATTCATACATGCACAAATAGACAATATGGCAACTAACATGACAGACAGACAGCTGACTGACTGGTTCACATTAGACAAACAAGCAGACACACGCCAACAACGGATAAGACAGATAGATTTGACAACACAAAGAGTACAGACGGGCTTACATTCAAACACCACGCAGACGAACAGACACCAAATTGACCATAGCTGCATCAGTGAGGGTAGGAGGTCTTACATCCACCAGAGTAAATAATGAGACGCATTGAAAACTAACACCCTCACGCGGAAAGAACATCAATGGTCGATCAGTCATGTGAGATGGGACTAAAACTGACTAACGTAGATGATGACTATGATGACTTAACACAGGTGATGACTTAAGCAGATGGTGACTAATCTAACCAGAATCAAGGTCACTTCTCTTCATAATATAATTTATCTCGGAATGATCATCGGTGATTCATAATAATTTTTTTTTTATGATTTTAACATCTCCTTATGGCGAATATTTCTTTAACCAATTATTCTAACCTTTATTCTATTCCTTCTTATAGTATATTAGATACTGTACGTATCACGACCACGACCATGATTACAACAACCACGACCATGATTATAACAACCACGACCATGATTATAACAACCACGACCATGATTATAACAACCACGACCATGATTATAACAACCACGACGATGATTATAACAACCACGACGATGATTATAACAACCACGACCATGATTATAATAACCACGACTATGATTTTAACAACCACGACCATGATTATAACAACCACGACCATGATTATAACAACCACGACTATGATTATAACAACCACGACCATGATTATAACAACCACGACCATGATTACAACAACCACGACCATGATTATAACAACCACGACCATGATTATAACAACCACGACCATGATTATAACAACCATGACGATGATTATAACAACCACGACCATGATTATAACAAACACGACCATGATTATAACAACCACGACCATGATTATAACAACCACGACCATGATTATAACAACCACGACCATGATTATAACAACCACGACCATGATTATAACAACCACGACCATGATTATAACAACCACGACCATGATTATAACAACCACGACCATGATTATAACAACCACGACCATGATTATAATAACCACGACTATGATTTTAACAACCACGACCATGATTATAACAACCACGACCATGATTATAACAACCACGACTATGATTATAACAACCACGACCATGATTATAACAAACACGACCATGATTATAACAACCACGACCATGATTATAACAACCACGACCATGATTATAACAACCACGACCATGATTATAACAACCACGACCATGATTATAACAACCACGACCATGATTATAACAACCACGACCATGATTATAACAACCACGACCATGATTATAACAAACTACTGACCATGATTATAACAACCACGACCATGATTATAACAACCACGACGATGATTATAACAACCACGACCATGATTATAACAACCACGACCATGATTATAACAACCACGACCATGATTATAACAACCACGACCATGATTATAATAACCACGACTATGATTATAACAACCACGACCATGATTATACAACCACGACCATGATTATAACAACCACGACTATGATTATAACAACCACGACCATGATTATAACAACCACGACCATGATTACAACAACCACGACCATGATTATAACAACCACGACCATGATTATAACAACCACGACCATGATTATAACAACCACGACCATGATTATAACAACCACGACGATGATTATAACAACCACGACCATGATTATAACAACCACGACCATGATTATAAATAACCACGACCATGATTATAACAACCACGACCATGATTATAACAACCACGACCATGATTATAACAAACACGACCATGATTATAACAACCACGACCATGATTATAACAACCACGACCATGATTATAACAACAACGACGATGATTATAACAACCACGACGATGATTATAACAACCACGACCATGATTATAACAACCACAACTATGATTATAACAACCACGACCATGATTATAATAACCACGACTATGATTTTAACAACCACGACCATGATTATAACAACCACGACCATGATTATAACAACCAGACCATGATTATAACAACCACGACCATGATTATAACAACCACGACCATGATTATAACAACCACGACCATGATTATAACAACCACGACCATGATTATAACAACCACGACCATGATTATAACAACCACGACGATGATTATAACAAACGACTATCATGATTATAACAACCACGACCATGATTATAACAACCACGACCATGATTATAACAACCACGACCATGATTATAATAACCACGACTATGATTTTAACAACCACCATGATTATAACAACCACGACCATGATTATAACAACCACGACTATGATTATAACAACCACGACCATGATTACAACAACCACGACCATGATTATAACAACCACGACCATGATTATAACAACCACGACGATGATTATAACAACCACGACCATGATTATAACAACCACGACCATGATTATAACAACCACGACCATGATTATAACAACCACGACCATGATTATAACAACCACGACTATGATTATAACAACCACGACCATGATTATAATAACCACGACCATGATTATAACAACCACGACCATGATTATAACAACCACGACCATGATTATAATAACTAAGACTATGATTTTAACAACCACGACCATGATTATAACAACCACGACCATGATTATAACAACCACGACTATGATTATAACAACCACGACCATGATTATAACAACCACGACCATGATTATAACAACCACGACTATGATTATAACAACCACGACGATGATTATAACAACCACGACCATGATTATAACAACCACGACCATGATTATAACAACCACGACCATGATTATAACAACCACGACCATGATTATAATAACCACGACTATGATTTTAACAACCACGACCATGATTATAACAACCACGACCATGATTATAACAACCACGACTATGATTATAACAACCACGACCATGATTATAACAACCACGACGATGATTATAACAACCACGACGATGATTATAACAACCACGACCATGACTATAACAACCACAACTATGATTATAACAACCACGACCATGATTATAATAACCACGACTATGATTTTAACAAACTAACGACCATGATTATAACAACCACGACCATGATTATAACAACCACGACCATGATTATAACAACCACGACCATGATTATAACAACCACGACCATGATTATAACAACCACGACCATGATTATAACAACCACGACCATGATTATAACAACCACGACCATGATTATAACAACCACGACCATCTGGAAAACGATGTCGCTGTACGCTGTCAGCCGGACGGCGGTTGCGCACTAGCCAAGCGTTCGGACTTTCACGCCTCGGTAAACTGTACCACCGGACTCGCCACCGGGCACAAAGACCCCACGATCACTTGTAATGTACTATATTTCACTATACTTCACTATACTTTAAAGTACTTCACTGCACTATACCTCACTGTGCTTCGCTGTACTTCAGTCTACTTTACTATACTTAACAATATTTCACTGCACTATATCTCACAATACTTCAATATAATTCACTATACTTCACTAAGAACATAAGAATGGAGGAAACTGCAGCGGGTCTATTGGCCCATAATGGGCAATCCCATTTACACCCAACCCCTATCGCTCATATATCCATCCAACCTATGTTTGAAGCTATCCAGCGTATACGAGTTAATGATGATGTTTGGTAACTTGATCCACTCATCCACTACTCTATTTCCAAAACAATTTCGCGCCTAAATCTAAATTTGTCTAATTTAAAACTATTGTTACGAGTTCGCTCCTGGTTGGATAGTTTGAGTACCTTTGTAATGTCCCCTTTGTTCAGCCCTGACTTCCATTTATACACATCTATCATATCGCCCCTCACTTCTACTCTCGAGGGAGTGCAAATTAAGATGCTTTAACCTGTCTCTGTACTCAAGGTTCCTAATGCCCGGGATTAGTCTTGTCAATCTCCTCTGAATTACTTCTAGAGATTCTATATCCATTCTCTAATACGGTGACCAAAATTGAACTGCATAGTCCAAGTGAGGTCTCACAAGCGCAAGATATAGTTTCAGGATGACCTCTCTAGTCTTGTAACTAACACTCATTTGTATGAACCCAAGTACTTTATTAGCCTTGTTTCGAGCAAATACACATTGTTTAATTGCCTTAAGATTCCTACTTATCATTACTCCTAAATCTTTCTCACATTCGGATTTCTATAACAACGTTGTTCATCTGTTATCTGGTTTCTCTGTTTACACCTCCTAGACTAATTTTACATTTGTCCACATTGAATTTCATCTGCCATTTTTCAGACCATTCGAATAATTGGTTTAGATCTTTCTGTAGTTTTGCGGAGTCCTCGTCAGATTTAATTACATGCCCCATTTTAGTGTCATCAGCAAATTTACTTATGTTGTTGTCTACGCCAATATCTATGTAGTTTATGTATATAATAAATAATAATGGTCCAATTACTGAGCCTTGGGGAACTCCACTAGTGACGTTGCTCCAATGAGATTTAGTGCCGTTAATGCTCACTTGCTGTTTCTGTCCTGAAACCACGCACTAATCCATTTTAGAATAACTCCTTTAATGCCATGAGCCTCCACTTTTCTTGTTAGTCTTTCGTGAGGGACTCTGTCGAAGGCTTTACTGAAGTCAAGCTGAAAAGAATGTTAACAGATTAGTTAGACATGAATGCCCGCTTCTGAAGCCAAGTTGGGAATCAATGACCATCTTGTGCTTCTCCGGGTGATTTCGAATAGAGTTTGAATTTATTGCTTCCAGTAATTTGCCTTGTTACGAGTTGGGGATTTAGAATATAGTTAAAAGTCTACCCAGATCCCAACATGTAACAACAATAAAAAAAACAAAGACAATCGGACTATAAAAGGGTAGACAAAGGATGCGAGTTTCGTTGTGTATAATAAAGTACCATGAATTCCTTAACAAAATAATCAGCTTCCTACAAATTACCCTTAACCATACTTTAACCTAAACATTAACAGTATATACATATTAGTAGAACATAAACAATCGTGAAGCAAGGTGGAGGTGGAGAGGCAATACAAGATTACAAATACTAAGTGAGGAGCTGAGATGGCTGACGAGCAAGGCTGAGACAGAAGACGGTAGGTAGTCACTGTGCCGTAGGTTTCCGGGATGATAGATGATCCTGTGGTCACTTCCCAGAGTGTAGTGCCTTCTCGAATTGGAGCTCACAAAGAAGACTTGGAGGAGGTGACGCAACAAATCAGGATATGGAGAAGGAAACTTCGGAGTGGTAACTAAGACGAGTCATACTGTGTGTCTCGTCCTCGATGGCGTTGCTCGTGGTGCTGGGTAGGTGATCAGGACAATTGGTGGAGGGGTCTGCACACACCCCTCCAAAGACCTCCTGTAGCGCGGGCGCGAAGGAGGTGATCACCTGGTGCGTTTGAGAGTAGCTGCTGCATTTCCACTGCAGCTCGGGATAAGGAGTCCAAGAATCATGTCCACCCCTATGTGCCGGACTTGTAGATTATAGGCTGGTGAGGTGTGAGAGCCCAGCGGAGGATTCGCTGGTTGGAGGTCTTGTTGGTTTGGGATGAACGTGAGTGGGTTATGGTCGTGAAGACTAGGTTGCTTGTGGGCAAGACTGGAGGTAACATCAAACTTTTTTATTGCCAACAATTGCTTCAGCCTCGTTCTCTATGGTCGAGTAGTTGGTCTGATGTTTTTTCAACTTCTGGCGAGTAGTATACAGGGTGAAGGGACATCAGTGGTTGGGTCGGGTTGTAGGAGCACAGCTCTACCCCACACCCGCTAGCGTCGATTGCAGATGGAAGGGCAAGTCAGCCAGGGGGTAGACTACAGGCTTGGAGGCAAGGAAGGCTTTGAGGCGGTGGAAAGACTGGTCGCACCTCTGGTTCCAGATGTAAGGGACTGCAGAACTGCAGGTCTGTGAGGGGTCCGGCCACGCTGGAGAAGTTACGCAGAACCGACCGAAGGTAATATCCCTAGAAGTTATTATGGTTCCTTTCCTCGTCCTTGGAGTGGGGAAGGACAGATGGCTTTAACGTTTATGTCCTTGGGTCTCACCATACCATGCCCAACGATATGTCCCAGGTAAGTCACTGAGGCCCGGCCAAAAGCAGATTTAGCCAGGTTTATGGTGAATCCACCTCTTGCAGTCGTGCGAACAGTATCTCCAAACGCACCAGATGTTCGTCCCAGCCGTCCGACACCACCACCAGGTCATCCAGGTAGGCGAACGTCCCACCTAGGGTCTTGAATTAGGTAATTGATGGCCCTCTGAATGTGGCCGAGCATTAGAAAAGCCAAACGCTATAACCAAATATCATTGAAAAGACCGGAGTTATAAATGCCGAGATTATTTTTTGCCCTATCCGTGAGTCCTAATTTGATAATGTCCTTTCAACAGGTCTACGGTACTGATAAATTTGGCACAGCCTATGCTGTCTATTATATCTTCAATCAAAGGTAAAGGGTAGGAGTCTGAGACAGTGACCTGGGTTCACTTACGATAATCGGTACAGAAACGAAAGGTGCCATCGGGTTTTGTAATGAGAAGGCAAGTGAAGCCCAGGGGAGGTGTACTAGGCCCGCTAAGTTATGTTTAACAAAAATCTACTCTTTTTCATAATCTCTTTTTTGTGGATTTAGTCGATATGATTGCCTAATGGGTTGTATACATCATCTGAGATTAGCTTAATATCATGTTTAAGCATATTGCAAAACCCTGGGAGGTCTGACGACTTTAGGAAATGTTGATAATAATCCAAGAGATCTTTGCTTGAGATGGATTCAAAACAGAAAATACTCATCCAAGTTGTTGAGTATGTGACTGTTAGCAGGGTTTCTTTTAGGTAGAGTGGGAAGTCTAAATTCTCCAATAAGTCCATGTCATCTGTCTCCGGCTCTGGCCCTGACAAACCGTATGCACACAGGTTGGCTTATAGCCTCTGGGATGTCTTCCTGACTGCCTGGAATGGTAAAATTTCATGAGATTAATGAACAAGTTGTGAATCTTTTTCATGATCAGGAGTATGGACTATATAGTTGAGGGGAGATAGTTTATCAGCAACTATATAGGACCAGTAAACTTGCTTTAAGGGAGAGCCTGGAATGGGTAGAAAGAGTAACACTTGTCACCTGGAGAAAATGATCTTTAACTAATTTAGTTGGGACTTTACCATATTTTCTTGGACTTTTTTTAAGTTTAATTACAATGGTTCGACTTCAGTTAATTTGTCCTGCAGCGTCATTGTATTGGGAAACTGTTGTGGCTTAATAGGATGGAGCGGTCAAACCACTGCCCTTTACTATTTTAAGGGTCCCCTAATTTGTCTCCCATATAGTAACTCGAACGGGGAGAAACCCAATGACTCCTGGGACATTCCCTGATGGCAAAGAGTAACAAGTCTATGCTTTCATCCCATTCTTTGGTGTTCTATAAGGTATTTTTTGAGCATTGATTGAAAGTTTGATGGAACCGTTCCAAGCAACCTTGGGATTGTGGGTGGTAAGCCGAAGATGTACAATGGTCCACACTGAGGTTTTCATCACCTGTTTGAAAAGATTGCCTGTAAAATTGGTGCCCTGATCGGATTGGATTCTTTAGAATGCCCACTATGAAAAAGGTGCAAAAGATGTTTGATTACATTTTTGAAGTGATGCTTTTAAGTGGAAAAGTTTCAGGATAACGTGTACTGGTATCCATAACTGTGAGTAGAATTGATTTCCCTTCTTAGTCTTTGGTAATGGGCCCACATAATCCACACAATCTTTCAAATGGTGTAGAAAAATACTGGGATGGCTTAATGGGAGCTGCTGGTATACTTTCATTTGGTTTCTACCATTTGACAAATATGACAAGATTATAGGTACTTTGACACATCCTTCCTAAGTCCAGGCCAATAATAGTGTTGGAGGAGCTTTTTATATGTTTTCAGGATTCTAAATGTCCTGAAATACCATCATGGGCAAGGGCAATTAATGCTGATCTGACTGAGTGAGGGAATTACCACTTGATGTATTTCAGACCACGTATCTAGATGGCAAGCTCAGGGGGCCTATAGGCCCTCATCAAACCTCCCTTCATGATAATAAAACATTGGAAGGGTGTTAAAATCTTTACCCTCAACCGCTGCATGATGAAGTTTATTCAAGATGGATCAGATTGTTGGCTTTAATGAGCCTAATCCTTACTAATGGTCTTATTGTACAGATCTTCTGTGGGTAGGAATATATTAGAGGTGGTTTTAGACGAAGAGGGCCCATTTCGCACACTTGTGACTGGGTGACAGCACAAGATGGGGAAAAGATGAGGAATAGTTTTAAGGTCAGTAGGTGGAGTTGACAGGTAAGGGAGAGTCGACTGTCTTTATGTTAGGAACTACTAGATCTCCTACCAAGTCATTACTCAATAATAAATGAATGCCGCACACAGGCATTGGGTCTTTCCTTAATGGCTATTTGCACTTCCCAGTAATCAAGGGACACTGAGGTGCACTTTAGCTAAAGGATAGGAAGAAATGGGATGAGAGATCTGAAATTAGAACACCTAATAGTAAATGCGGTAGATATCAGAATGACGTTAAACAGGAGGATAGATTGTGCTGTGCCCATCACGTAGTATGAATAGGGAAAAAGAACGAGACCCTCTATGATTGAAATTTTGCCCTCATAGGTGAATGAAGAGAAGAGATCCTGATGGGGCCTTTCCACATTGGTGGTTGCTATTGGTTTGGATTTGGGATCCAGGGAACTACTTTTAGCAATTCGACACTTTGGGTGTTTACAAGTCTGGATCGTATGGCCTGGGTTTTTACAGTAAGAACAAGTAAGCTTGGTTGCATCGGGGGAGTAGGTGGGACCTTTCGACCTACCAATTAATGTTCCTGTTAATATCATCAGAGGAGTGACCTAACATGTCGGGAAGTACCACGTTCTCTTACTGCCCAGTGACTCCACCAGCAAAGCGTACGCATCAGCCAGCTCAGTCAAGACGCCCTAAATTAACCTTCCACGCTCCTCCACATGCTTCAAGATGCAAATGGTATCTGCTCTTCCACTCCTCCAGACTACCAAATTTAACAAATCCTGAAATGTGGAGGTCTCTGTAGCCTCTAACCACTTCTTAAACCTAAGCTTTTCTTGAGCAAACTCAACAAAGGTGTGTGAAAATGGTTTGCTTAGTTTACGAAACTTGCCGGTATCCATCTGGCGTGATAGCATAAGAGGTGAGGATATTCTTTACGTTATCATAGTCATCAGTCTGGTCTAAACAGTTATAAACTCCCATGCCTTACCATATAATTTAGAACTAACACTGACACCCACTGGTCCTTTTGGCCACTATCTTCCCGGCTATTTTCTCAAAAGTCCCAAATGACCTGTCCATATCGGATTCATCAAACCTGGGAACAAGGGAAGAAGCATTAGCAGGGTTAAAAAGCAGCTAGTCTCTCTTTTAATGCCACTTCTTTGATTTAAACTCCGATGTTAAGGTGACTTTTACTCTCACCTGTAGTTCTTTCAGGCCCAACCTCCTGCTCCAACTCTGGCCTGTTCCAACTTCTTTCCCTCATGTTCCAACCTTCTGGCCTGTCCTGACCTTCCCTCATGCTCCAACTTGGCCTGTTCCAACATTCCCTCATGCTCCAAATTGGCCTGTTCCAACTTTTCCTCTGCTCCAACTTGGCCTGTTCCAACCTTCCTCATGTTCCAACTTGGCCTGTTCCGACCTTCCTCCTGCTCCAACTTGGCCTGTTCCAACTCGAGTTCTTTCATTTTGATTTGGAACTCGAACCTAGCTCGTTCTAGTTCTAAGGCGTCTATTCGTTGTGTTTCTTCTTGAGGGCTAGCCAGACCTGAGGCAACTTCTGAGTGAGGAGGGGTGGTGGATAGTGGTTGAAGTTTCTTGGACATGGGCGTTAATCTGTCAACAGCGGATTCTTTTAAAACTTCTTGTTGAACCAACACTTCAATCACATGATTTTTTAACATTTCCTTAGTCAGTTGCTGTGAAAATGGGATATTGTAATAGTTGGCTATTTCTTTCCATTCTTTCTTCAGGATATTAACACGTAATTTAACTACGGAAGGATTTTCAATAAAATCCTGGAGATCAAAACCTGAGGTGGCCATTGTTAAGAAAAATAGGATAAATTAACTAATGGTCAAAAGATAAGATAAGTGGATTGCCCTAGAAAATATCACGGCAGTGGACAACCAGAAAGTCCCGGAAACTAACCAAGTTATACCTAGGGAAATTACACTTATGATTATTGTTCTTCTGAGAAGATCCTTAGATAAGGATAAGAGACTTGAAAGAGGAAGGGCGTATTACGGCATCAATATAAAGATCCGGATTAACAACCCTGATATACTTGAAAGAGGAAGGGCGTATTACGGCATCAATATAAAGATCCGGATTAACAACCCTGATATACTTGAAAGAGGAAGGGCGTATTACGGCATTTATATAAAGATCCGGATTAACAACCCTGGAGTTTGGTATGATTGACCCTGAATGAGATAATGAGAAGAACAATAATTGAGGCTTTATAATTATGGGGTCCTGGTAGAGCAGGGCGTCCCAAGATATCACTTCACCCTAAACTAGTGACTATGGAACAGCCTACTCTGGAGTGAGGGTACAGCATTAAACAGATCCGGATTCTTCCCTACACTCGATAAGACTTACTACACGACTGCCACGTGTAATAACAGGTAAGCCTTATGACACTTGGAACCTAATATCCTACGTCTGTCACTCTTACTGTACGGTAATACCAATATATGCACACACATATGAAGGAACCTTTAAACCACCGTAAAGCAATTGTGAACAGAAGTGACTGGGAGGAATAATTAACAACAAGTAACAAGGGAGGAAGGAATATGGTACTTAAGGTCGTGTCCTGTCACGGTCGCCATTTGTTACGAGTTGGGGATTTAGAATATAGTTAAAAGTCTACCCAGATCCCAACATGTAACAACAATAAAAAAAAACAAAGACAATCGGACTATAAAAGGGTAGACAAAGGATGCGAGTTTTCGTTGTGTATAATAAAGTACCATGAATTCCTTAACAAAATAATCAGCTTCCTATAAATTACCCTTAACCATACTTAACCTAAACATTAACAGTATATACATATTAGTAGAATATAAAACAATCGTGAAGCAAGGTGGAGGTGGGAGAGGCAATACAAGATTACAAATACTTAAGTGAGGAGCTGAGATGGCTGACAAGCAAGGCTGAGTATTGTAGAAGACGGTAGGCAGTCACTGTGCCGTAGGTTTAGATGATAGATGATCCTGTGGTCACTTCCCAGAGTGTAGTGCTCTCTCCTCGAATTGAAGCTCACAAAGAAGACTTGGAGGAGATGACGCAACAACCAGGATATGGAGAAGGGAAACCCCGGAGTGGTAACTAAGACGAGTCATACTCGTGTCTCGTCCCTAGATGGCGTTGCTCGTGGTGCTGGGTAGGTAGATCAGGACAATTGGTGGAGGGGTTCGTAACAGCCTACAATTGACGTTAGACTAATTGGACGGTAGTTAGAGGATAGTGATCTATCTCCCTTCTTGAAAATCGGTATTACATTCGCTATCCTCCAGGATTCTGGTACTACACCTTTTTTTAAGGACATGTTAAACAACTTTGCTAAGGGCAAACTAAGCTCTTCCTTACTCTGGCAAGTATCTTTTCGGGACCTGGTGACTTATTAGGTTTTAGTTTGTCTATTTGCTTACTAACTTCATTACTAGTCACTACTATCTCGTTAATTTATTTTTTTCACTATCTCTGTATAGAGTCGGTGCCTCGGGTATCATGTTTAAATTTTTGGTGGTGAAAACTATTGAAATATATTTATTCAGGTTATTGCTCATTTCTCCGTCGTTATCACTTAGCTCGCCGGTATCTGACTGTACTGGTCCAATTTTTTCTCTTGTTTTAGTTTGATACATTTGATAGAATCCCTTGGGGTTTGATTTCGCCTCCCTTGCTACCTTCAGTTCATTATTCCTCTTTGCTTTTCTTATCTCGGTCTTAACCCTACTGGATAATGCCTTATAATAATCTCGGAGGTAAATTTCACCACGATTTATTCTCCTATAAAGCCTTCCTTTGTCCAATAATATTCTTTAAATAATTATTTATCCATTTAGTCTCATTGTTGTCTGACCTGAGTTTTCTGTAAGGTATGTTCTGCACTTCACTATACTACACTATAACTCGCAATACTACACTATACTTCACTATACTGCACTATGCTTCACTATTTTCTCTATTACTTCACTACATTTCACTATATTTCACTATACTTCACAATACTACACTATACTGTACTTCACAATACTTCGTGTTTTAAAGGTTTTGAATTATGTGGTAAATGAATTCTATGGTTTAACTTTTTTAGGACGATGGTTTAACCCTTTGACGATGGTTTAACCCTCTGAGGACGATGGTTTAACCCCTTGAGGAAGATGGTTTAACACTTTGAGGACGATTGTTTAACCCTTTGAGGACGATGGTTTCACCCTTTAAGGACGATTGTTTAACCCTTTGAGGATGATGGTTTAACCCTTTGAGGACGATTGTTTAACCCTTTGAGGACGATGGTTTCACCCTTTAAGGACGATTGTTTAACCCTTTGAGGATGATGGTTTAACCCTTTGAGGACGATGGTTTAACCCTCTGAGGACGATGGTTTAACCCCTTCAGGACGATGGTTTAACACTTTGAGGACGGTTGTTTAACCCTTTGAGGACGATGGTTTAACACTTTGAGGACGATTGTTTAACCCTTTGAGGACGATGGTTTCACCCTTTAAGGACGATTGTTTAACCCTTTGAGGATGATGGTTTAACCCTTTGAGGACGATGGTTTCACCCTTTAAGGATGATGGTTTAACCCATTGAGGACGATGGTTCAACCCTTTGAAGACGATTGTTTAACCCCTTAAGGACGATTGTTTAACCCTTTGAGGATGATGGTTTAACCCTTTGAGGACGATGATGGTTTAACTTTTTTAGGACGATGGTTTAACCCTTTGACGATGGTTTAACCCTCTGAGGACGATGGTTTAACCCCTTGAGGAAGATGGTTTAACACTTTGAGGACGATTGTTTAACCCTTTGAGGACGATGGTTTCACCCTTTAAGGACGATTGTTTAACCCTTTGAGGATGATGGTTTAACCCTTTGAGGACGATTGTTTAACCCTTTGAGGACGATGGTTTCACCCTTTAAGGACGATTGTTTAACCCTTTGAGGATGATGGTTTAACCCTTTGAGGACGATGGTTTAACCCTCTGAGGACGATGGTTTAACCCCTTCAGGACGATGGTTTAACACTTTGAGGACGGTTGTTTAACCCTTTGAGGACGATGGTTTAACACTTTGAGGACGATTGTTTAACCCTTTGAGGACGATGGTTTCACCCTTTAAGGACGATTGTTTAACCCTTTGAGGATGATGGTTTAACCCTTTGAGGACGATGGTTTCACCCTTTAAGGATGATGGTTTAACCCATTGAGGACGATGGTTCAACCCTTTGAAGACGATTGTTTAACCCCTTAAGGACGATTGTTTAACCCTTTGAGGATGATGGTTTAACCCTTTGAGGACGATTGTTTAACCCTTTAAGGACGATGGTTTAACCCTTTGAGGACGATGGTTTAACCCTTTAAGGACGATGGTTTAACCCTTTGAGGACGATGGTTTAACCCTTTAAGGACGATGGCTTAACCCTTTGAGGATGATGGTTTAGCCCTTTGAGGACGATGGTTTAACCCTTTAAGGACGATGGCTTAACCCTTTAAGGACGATGTTTTAACCCTTTGACGTAGATGGGTTAACTCTGAAGATCATAATTTAACCGTTTGAGGAAGAGGGTTTAACCTTTTTAATTTATCATCAATACAATTACTGTATATGTTTTATGTTTTAAAATACTTATTGACGAATTAGTTTATAATTGCAAACAATAATTTTCCTATGAAGTTATTAAGTAAAACCGATCGACTCTTATCAAACTACAAGAATTATTCATCGAAATCTACCAGCACCACCACCGCCACCACCAACAACAACAAAATTTATATATTTTTCAAGGTCTAACAAATAAATATTTTCCTGTAATCAACCCACATTTTTTACCTAGAGTTAGTAACAAGTTTTCATATAAACTGCCAAGAACAACAACACCAAAGTTTATATTTTTTTTTCAAGGTTTAAAAAATAATAAATGTAGTTTCTCAATAAACAACACCAGATTCCCTCCCCAACACGGTATTCACCTCACCTTGGCGCCTTCACTTGAACCTAACCTAACCTCACGTCACCTCACCTCACTTTGGCACCTTCACTTGACCATTGCATCAGTTCCCTCGGGTAATTAACACTAATTTTTCGCCTGGGAGCATTTCAGGTAAAAGAAACAACATAAAAGTAATGAAAAAGTTGAGGATGTGTGTGTGTGTGTTGTGTGTGTGTGTGTGTGAGTGTGTACATTCGCCAGGCAGGAAAACAACATTATCGTTCCTTGCTCACTAACCATGTTAGTAGTAGTAGTAGTAGTTGTGGCAGGGTGGGCTGGTGGCAGGGTGGTGGCAGAGCTGCGTGGTGGCAGTAAGGGTGGTGGCAGGTGGGCTGGTGGCAGGGTGGGTGGTGCAGGTGGGCTGTGGCAGGTGGGGTGGGCAGAGCTGTGGTGGCAGTGAGGGGTGGTGGCAGGGTGGGCTGGTGGCAGGGGTGGTGGCAGGGTGGCTGGTGGCAGTAAGGGGTGGTGGCAAGGTGGGTGGTGGCAGGGTGGGGTGGTGAGCAGGTGGGCTGGTGGCAGGTGGGGTGGTGGCAGAGCTGGGTGGTGGCAGTAAGGTGGTAGCAGGGTGAGCTGGTGGCAGGTGGGGTGGTGGCAGGGTTGGCTGGTGGCAGGTGGGGTGGTGGCAGGGGTGGGGTGGCAGGGTGGGGTGGTGGCAGTGGGGTGGTGGCAGGCTGGCTGGTGGCAGGGTGGGGTGGGTGGCAGGGTTGGCTGCGGTGGGTGGGGGTGGGGTGGTGGGAGAGCTGAGTGGTGGCAGTGTGGGGTGGTAGGCAGGTAGGTGGGTGATGGCAGAGCTGGGTGGTGGCAGTAAGAGTGGTGGCAGGGTGGGCTGGTGCAGTAACGGTGGTGGTGGGGGTGGGTTGGTGGCAGAGTGGGGTGTGGCAAGTTGGTGGCAGGTGGGGTGGTGAGAGCTGGGTGGGGTGGCAGTGGGGGTGGTGGCAGGGTGGGCTGGTGGCAGGGGTGGGGTGTGGTGGCAGGGTGGGCTGGTGGCAGGGTGGGTGGTGGCAGAGCTGGGTGGTGGCAGTGGGGGTGGTGGCAGGGTGGCTGGTGGCAGGGTAGGTGGGGTGGCAGGGGTGGGGTGGTGGCAGAGGGTGGTGTGGGGTGTGTAGGGTGGGCTGGTGGCAGGAGGTGGGGTGTGGCAGGGGTGGGGTGGTGGCAGGGGTGGGGTGGTGGCAGGTAGGGGTGGTGGCAGGGTTGGGTGGTGGCAGGGTGGGGTGGTGGCAGGGTTGGCTGGTGTGGGGTGGGGGTGGTGGCAGAGCTGGGTGGTGGCAGTGTGGGTGGTGGCAGGGTGGGCTGTGGTGGCAGGGTGGGCTGGTGTGGGGTGGTGGTGGCAGGGTGGGGTGGTGGAGAGCTGGTGGTGGCAGTGTGGGGTGGTGGCAGGGTGGGGTGGTGGCAGGGGTGGGGTGGTGGCAGAGCTGGGTGGGGACAGTGTGGGGTGGTGGCAGGGTGGGGCGGTGTGAGCTGGGTGGTGGCAGGTTGGGGTGGTGGCAGAGCTGGGTGGTGGCAGAGTGGTGGTGGCAAGGGTGTGGCAGGTGGGCTGTGAGGATTGGGTGGTGGCAGTGGGGTGGTGGCAGAGCTGGGTGGTGGCAGTTGGGGTGGTGGCAGAGCGGGATGGCAGGGTGGGGTTGGTGGCAGAGGGGGTGGTGGAAGAGGTGGGTGGTGGCAGGTTGGGGTGGTGGTAGAGCAGGGTGGTGTGCAGGCCAGGTGGTGGCAGGGTGGGGTGGTGGTAGAGCAGGGTGGTGGCAGGCTGGTGTGTGGGGTGGGGTGGTGTGGAGCAGGGGTGGTGGCAGAGCGTGGGTGGGGTGGGGTGGTGGGGGGTGGTGGCAGTGGGGTGGTGGCAGGGGGGTGGTGGCAGAGCGGGTGGTGGAAGAGGTGGGTGGTGGGGTGGGGTGGTGGGCAGGGTGGTAGAGCGGGTGGTGGCGGTGGGGGGGTGGTGGAAGATGGGTGGTGGGGGGTGGTGGTGTGCAGGTGGTGGGCGGTGGTGGCAGGGTGGGGTGGTGGAGAGCAGGGTGGTGGCAGAGCAGGGGTGGCAGGGTGGGGTGGTGGCAGAGCGGGTGGTGGCAGGGTGGGGTGGTGGCAGAGCAGGGGTGGTGGCAGAGCAGGGTGGGGTGGTGGCAGAGCTCTGGCTGTGACAGAGCAGGTGGGTGGTGGCAGAGCTGGGTGGTGGCAGAGCGGGTGGATCTCACAACGTCACGTGATGCCTTTGTCTGGTTTATGGGCCAACTATGTCAATGGTGCTCATAACCTTATGGGGGTCATAGATCATGTTGGGTCACTAGATCATGTTGGGTCCAGGTCATGTTGGGTCACAGGATCATATTGGTTCTGAATCTTGGGTCACATAAGAACATAAGAACATAAGAAAATAAGAGTCTGCAATAGGCCAGTTGGCCTGTGCATGGTAGCTCCTGTCGAGTTACTACCACTCTCTATCATCCATGAATCTATCTAGCCTCCTTTTGAAACTGTCAGCGTTCCAGCACTAACTACAAAGTTGCTAAGCTTTCCACTAGTCCACCACCCTGTATGTGAACCAGTCCTTCCTATTCTCTAAACCTAAGCTTATCAACTTAAACCGTTGTTAGGACATAGATCATGTTGGGTGTCATGTTGGGTCCAGGATCATGTGTTGGGTCACAGGTTATGTTGGGTCTGGGATATGTTGGGTCTAGAGTCATGAGGTCACGGTCATGTTGGGTCACAGGTCATGTTGGGTCAGGTCATGTTGGGTCACGGTCATGTTGGTCTAGGTCATGTGGTCTGGAGTCATATTTAGATCACAAGGTCATGTTAGGTCTGGAACATGTTAGGTCAAGGTCATATTGGTCAGAGTTATGTTAGGTCAGGGTCATGTTAGGTCTAGGTTATGTTAGGTCACAGGTCATGTTAGGTCTGAGTTGTGATAAGTCAAGGTCATGTTGGGTTAGGCTAGGTTAGAGTCGGTCAATTTGGGCTAGGTTGGGTTAGGTTAGGTTAGGTTAGGTTAGATAAATAACAAGACTGTAATAAATGTTTTTCAGCCACATAGCTTCAGGTTAAAACTCTCGCCTGGTTCACGTGAAGAGATAGACCCCTTGCATGGCAGTCCATCATTAACAGTTGCCAATTAGCTCAAGTTAAAACTCTGTTAGGTCAAGTCAGGTCACGTAAAGCAGAGGCAACCACAACGGTGTTAATTACCATCATGAGTTGAGTTAGACCAAGACGTCATCAGGTTGAGTTAGACCACAAGACGTCATAAGGTTGAGTTAGACCACAAGACGTCATAAGGTTGAGTTAGACCACAAGACGTCATAGGTTGAGTTAAACCACAAGACGTCATAAGGTTGAGTTAGACCACAAGACGTCATAAGGTTGAGTTAGACCACAAGACGTCATCAGGTTGACTTAGACCACAAGACGTTATAAGGTTGAGTTAGACCACAAGACGTCATCAGGTTGAGTTAGACCACAAGACGTCATAACAGTGTGGGTCGAGACAAGACTGTGTACACCTCGCTGTTCCAGGCAGTGTTGGTCACCTCACGCAACCTTTATTATCCTCCCCAGGATTGGTGGAACAGTCGTGTCGGTCTGTGTGTCTCTGTTTTTAGTGTGTGTTGTGTGTGTTTCAGCCGGGATCGATCATTCACAGTGTTGAGTGGATGTATTCTTTTGTGTTGGGGTGCTTAAACTTCAGGTCAGATAAGCTGTAGGGGTCAATCTTTAAAGTGAACTGTGGATATAGTAAATCTAATTCAGCTGAGCATATAAAGTGCTATTCTTCAGGTGATCACGTTATTTTATGGTGCATCAGCCGACGACCGTACATGTGATGATGAAATATTATTGGTATTTGGAAATATTTACTAACTGCCAATTACAGGTCAGAGTCATTACATAAAACACATTTCTTATGTAGATATTGGGGCTTTATAATCTATGTCAGGTTAACCGGGCACTAGAGGCCGGTACAGTTAGTGTGGTCTGTGTGAGGTTAACCGGGCACTAGAAGGCCGGTACAGTTAATGTGGTCTGTGAAGTTAACCGGGCACTAGGCCGGTACAGTTAGCGTGGTCTGTGTGGGGTTAACCGGAGCACTAGGGGCCGTACAGTTAGTGTGGTCTGTGTGAGGTTAACCGGGCACTAAGGAGTTTGGTGAGTTAACCGGCACTAGAGGCAGTCAGTTGGTGGTCTGTGTGGGAACCGGAGCACTAGAGGCCAGTACAGTTACTGTGGTCTGTGTGAGTTAACCGGAGCACTAGAGGCCGGTACAGTTACTGTGGTCTGTGTGAGGTTAACCGGAGCACTAGAGGCCAGTACAGTTACTGTGGTCTGTGTGAGGTTAACCGGAGCACTAGAGGCCGGTACAGTTAGTGTGGTCTGTGTGAGGTTAACCCGGGCACTAGAGGCCGGCCACAGTTAGTGTGGTCTGTGTGAGGTTAACCGGGCACTAGAGGCCGAGCTGCAGTTAGTGTGGTCTGTGTGAGGTTAACCCGGGCATAAAGGCCAGTACAGTTAGTGTGGTCTGGGAAGTAACTTAGCACTGGGGACGGTAAGTGGTGTGGCCTCTCTGTAGAGTTAACCCGAAGCACTGGGGCCAGGACAGCTAGTGTGGTCTGTGGGAGTTAACCCGAGCACAATAGGCCATAGAGTTAGTGTGGTCTGTGAGAGTTAACCTGGCACTATAGGCCGACAGTACAGTGGTCTGTGTAGGAGTGCACCTCCAGTACAATAGCCTCTAGTACAATATCCTCTAGTTCAATAGCCTATAGTACAATAGCCTCTAGTACAATAGCTTCTAGGACAATGGCCTTTAGTAAAATAGCCTGTAGTACAATAGCCTTTAGTATAATATCCTCTATTACAATATCCTCTAGTACAATAGCCTCTTGTACAATAGCCTCTTGTACAAAAGCCTCTAGTGCAATATCCTCTAGTACAATAGCCTCTAGTACAATAGCCTATAGTACAATAGCTTCTAGGACAATGGCCTCTAGTACAATAGCCTCTAGTACAATAGCCTCTAGTACAATAGCCTATAGTACAATAGCCTCTAGTACAAAAGCCTCTAGTACAATAGCCTCCAGTACAATAGCTTCTATGACAATGGCCTCTAGTACAATATCCTCTAGTACAATAGCCTATAGTACAATAACCTCTAGTACAATAGCCTCAAGTACAATAGCCTCCAGTACAATAGCCTCTATTACAATATCCTCTAGTTCAATAGCCTATAGTACAATAGCCTCTAGTACAATAGCCTCTAGTACAATAGCCTCCAGTACAATAGCCTCTAGTACAATATCCTCTAGTACAATAGCCTATAGTACAATAGCCTCTAGTACAATAGCTTCTAGGACAATGGCCTCTAGTAAAATAGCCTCTAGTACAATATACTCTAGTACAATAGCCTCTAGTACAATAGCCTCTTGTACAATAGCCTCTAGTGCAATATCCTCTAGTACAATAGCCTCTAGTATAATAGCCTCTAGGACAATAGCCTCTAGTACAATAGCCACTAGTACAATAGCCTCTAGTACAATAGCCTCTAGTACAATAGACTCCAGTACAATAGCCTCTAGTACAATATCCTCTAGTACAATAGCCTATAGTACAATAGCCTCTAGTACAATAGCTTCTAGGACAATGGCCTCTAATGCAATAGCCTCCAGTACAATAGCCTCTGATACAATAAGCTTCTAGGACAATAGCCTCTAGTACTGCAATAGCTTCTAGGACAATGACCTCTATTATAATATCCTCTGGTACAATAGCCTCTGGTAAAATAGCCTCTAGTACAATAGCCTCTATTTTAATAGCCTATAGTACAATAGCCTCTAGTACAATAGCCTCCAGTACAATAGCCTCTAGTACAATACCCTATAGTACAATAGCCTATAGTACAATAGCCTCTAGTACAATAGCCTCTAGTACAATAGCCTCCAGTACAATAGCCTCTAGTACAATATCCTCTAGTTCAATAGCCTATAGTACAATAGCCTCTAGTACAATAGCCTCTAGTACAATAGCCTCCAGTACAATAGCCTCTAGTACAATATCCTCTAGTACACTAGCCTATAGTACAATAGCCTCTAGTACAATAGCTTCTAGGACAATGGCCTCTAGTAAAATAGCCTCTAGTACAATAGCCTCTAGTACAATAGCCTCTTGTACAATAGCCTCTAGTGCAATATCCTCTAGTACAATTGCCTCTAGTACAATAGCCTCTAGGACAATAGCCTCTAGTACAATATCCTCTAGTAAAATAGCCTATAGTACAATAGCCTCTAGTACAATAGCCTATAGTACACTAGCCTCTAGTACAATAGCTTCTAGGACAATAGCCTCTAGTACAATAGCTTCTAGGACAATGACCTCTATTATAATATCCTCTAGTACAATAGCCTCTAGTAAAATAGCCTCTAGTACAATAGCCTCCAGTACAATAGCGTCTAGTACAATATCCTCTAGTACAATAGCCTATAGTACAATAGCCTTTAGTACAATAGCCTCCAGTACAATAGCCTCTAGTACAATATCCTCTAGTACAATAGCCTATAGTACAATAGCCTCTAGTACAATAGCCTCTAGTACAATAGCTTCTAGGACAATGGCCTCTATTATAATATCCTCTAGTACAATAGCCTCTAGTAAAATAGCCTCTAGTATAATAGCCTCTAGTACAATATCCTCTAGTCCAATAGCCTCTAGTACAATAGCCTCTTGTACAATAGCCTCTTGTACAATAGCCTCTAGTACAATATCCTCTAGTACAATTGCCTCTAGTACAATAGCCTCTAGGACAATAGCCTCTAGTACAATAGCCACTAGTACAATAGCTTCTAGTACAATATCCTCTAGTTCAATAGCCTCCAGGACAATAGCCTGTAGTTCAATAGCCTCTAGTACAATGGTAATGATTAGGGCCCGGATAGTTATGCACTAAAAAACCATGAAATATGCATGCAAATATGCACTAAAAACAGGGGAAATATGCATTTATATGCACTAAAAATGTCGCTTATAAAGCCAAGAATGCAGGTTATACGGAAACAAAATAGTTAATATAAACTAATGTTAATGTTTATTAAGCAATATACGTAATGTATTTAACATATATATGTGAAAGTGCTTCAAAAAATATATATGAACATGTATTTACATTATAGACTGACATATTTTCAGACATTACAGATTGTGGTTGCATTTGATGATGACATGGTGGCGTAAGTTCTCAAAGTTAAAACCCCGCCTGTTGTCTGTCAGCATAGCTTTATATTCTGAGAACACCCTTTCTACATCACACGAGACGATTGGTGCATGTTTCATACATAGGAGGTCTGACATAGTGAGTGGCTGTACCGTCTCGTCAATAATAGCATCACCAGACATTATCTGACTGACTTTTTTCACTTCCATCAGTAGTAAATGCATCAAATTCCTTTACATATGATCTCAGCACTTCATTTTGGTTTCTTTGTACTTTCGGCATTTTCACGAGCAGCAGAAGAGAGTAGCTCCACACAGCAGCACTGCTCCTGACTGACTAACTCACTAGTCCAATGAGTCATGACCAGGTGTGGAAACGACAGATTAAAGCGACGGTTGGCGGATTATCAGGGGTAAAGAAGGTACCTAGGTCAGGTCACCTGGGAACAGTCACGTCAGTCCCCAGTAGGAAGGGGTGAGGTCATAGTTGACACAAGTATTGATCATGACTATAATATATTCACTAGTATACTACATAAAGCACAAGTACAAAATATACCATACAGAAAAATTAGGTCAAATAAGAATGAGCCAAGATGGATGACCAGAAAACTTAAACATGACATAGGAATAATGAAAGGAATATATAAGAAATTAAAGTGAGGGGAGGAGCTGCTCAGAAATAGGTATAATGAACTATCTAGGAATGTTAAGAAAAATGTAAGGAAAGCAAAGAGAGACTATGAATTCAAAATAGCAAGAGAATTCAAGGCGAATCCCAAGGGATTTTTCCAGGTATACAGAACAAAGGTCAAGGACAAAGTTGGGCCTTTAAAGTCAGAGAGGGGAGAAGTGATAAATGGCAGTGAAGAAATAAGCAAGGCATTGAACAGCTACTTCTTATCAGTTTTCACAGAAGAAATTCTGAGGAAATTCCAGAAGTGGAACTGATATTTAGGGGAAAGGAAGAAGAGAAATTAAAGAATATCACTATCAGAAAAGAAGATGTTCTTACGAAGATAAATAAACTAAAGAAAACAAAATCCCCAGGGCCGGATGAAATTTTCCCTCGAGTCTTGAAAGAGTGTAGGGAACAGATTTGCGGACCCCTCGTAAATTTATTTACAAAATCATTAGACACAGGAGTTGTGCCAGACTTGTGGAAATAGGCAAATGTAGTACCAATATTCAAAAAGGGAGACAGAGCATCAGCGTCAAATTACCGGCCGATCAGTTTGACGTCAGTAGTGGGGAAATTTCTTGAATTAATTATAGCAGATAGCATCCGATCGCATTTAGAGAAAAGCAAATTAATCTACGACTCTCAAAATGGGTTTACAAAGGGAAAATCCTGTCTAACAAATCTGCTGACTTATTTTAGGATAGTCTTCGAGGTAGTAGATAATGACGAAAATTACGATGTCATTTACTTAGGCTTTAGCAAAGCATTTGACAGAGTACCGCATCAGAGGGTTCTGAGAAAAATTAAGGCTCATGGTACCGAGGGGAAAGTTTTAAACTGGATAAAATCATGGCTCACCGATAGAACACAGAGGGTCAGCGTAGATGGTGTTAAATCTGAGTGGGGCCGTGTAACCAGTGGGGTTCCCCAGGGGTCAGTACTAGGCCCACTCTTGTTCATAATCTACATAAACGATCTAGATACTGGGATCAGCAGTGACATAAGCAAGTTTGCGGATGACACCAGAATTGGGCGGCAGATTAATTCAGGGCAGGATGCAAATGCATTACATAAGGATCTAAATAAACTGCAGGGGTGGTCTGAAAAATGGCAAATGAAATTCAACACCAGCAAGTGCAGCGTACTTAATATTGGAAGAACAAATACTGTCAATGTATACAGCCTTACAAACATCAACCTACAGAAGTCGACTTGTGAAAGAGACCTAGGGGTACTTGTAAGCCCGGACCTACTGCCGAGAAAACAGTGCGTTAATGTTCGAAATAAGGCAAACAGAGTATTGGGTTTTATATCTAGAAGTGTAAGTAATAAGAGTGCAGAGGTCTTATTGCAACTATATCCTG
The DNA here is from genome assembly GCF_018991925.1 of Homarus americanus. Taxonomy (NCBI): domain Eukaryota; kingdom Metazoa; phylum Arthropoda; class Malacostraca; order Decapoda; family Nephropidae; genus Homarus; species Homarus americanus. Next base: position 45,467 of record NW_024750460.1, read on the forward strand.
CGCTAGTCAGGCCGCACCTCGATTTTGCTGTTCAGTTCTGGTGCCCTTATTATAGAATGGATATCAATTCACTAGAGTCGGTGCAGCGAAGAATGACGAAAATGATTCCGGGACTTAGAAACCTTCCATATCAGGATAGGTTAAAGAAACTAAACTTGCATTCAATAGAAAGACGAAGAGTGCGGGAAGATATGATAGAAGTATTTAAGTGGGTGAAAGGAATCAATAAAGGGGACATAGATAAAGTTCATATAATGTCCGAACAGGATAGGACTCGAAGCAACGGATTGAAGTTGGATAAGTTTAGGTTTAGGAGGGAGATAGGAAGGAACTGGTTCACAAATAGGGTGGTGGACGAGTGGAACAAGCTTAGCAACCTTGTAGTAAGTGCTGTAACGCTGGAAAGTTTCAAAAGGAGGCTAGATAGATTCATGGATGATAGAGAGTGGTAATAACTCTCGACAGGAGCTGCCATGCACAGGCCAACCGGCCTATTGCAGACTCCTTATTTTCTTATGTTCCTATGGTGAGAGTTAGTTATGAAGCCAACCTAACCTAACCTAACCTAATCTAACCTCACCTAATCTATGCCCTTGTTCTAGTGGTTAGATTATGTTAGGTGAGGCTATCCTGATATAGAAGGTTTGTAAGTCCCTGAATCATTTTCGTCATTCTTTGCTGCACAGACCTAACATAATCCTGGTGACCTAACATAATCCTGGTGACCTAACATAATCCTGGTAAACCTAACATAATCCTGGTGAGCTAACATAATCCTGGTAAACCTAACATAATACTTGTGACCCAGCATGTGGTGGTGGTGTACGTGTGGTGGCAGTAAAGATAATGGTGATCCATCGGCCTCGTGACCTTGCATGACCTGGTGACGTCAAAACACCCAGCGACACCGTGACCTGTCTATCATTACCATTATACTAGAGGCTATTGCACTAGAGGCTATTGTACTACAGGCTATTGTAATATAGGCTATTGTACTAGAGGATATTGTACTAGAGGCTATTGTCCTAGAGGCTATTGTACTAGAGGCTATTGTACAAGAAGCTATTGTACTAGTGGCTATTGTACTAGAGGCTATTGTCCTAGAGGCTATTGTACTGGAGGCTATTGTACTAGAGGCTATTGTACTAGAGGCTATTGTACTATAGGCTATTGTACTAGAGGCTATTGTACTAGAGGCCATTGTCCTAGAAGCTATTGTACTGGAGGCTATTGTACTACAGGCTATTGTAATATAGGCTATTGTACTAGAGGCTATTGTACTAGAGGCCATTGTCCTAGAAGCTATTGTACTAGAGGCTATTGTACTTGTACTACAGGCTATTGTACTAGGAGGGATATTGTACTAGAGGCTATTGTCCTAGAGGCTATTGTACTAGAGGCTATTGTACTAGAAGCTATTGTACTAGTGGCTATTGTACTAGAGGCTATTGTCCTAGAGGCTATTGTACTAGAGGCTATTGTACTACAGGATATTGTACTAGAGGCTATTGTACAAGAGGCTATTGTACAAGAGGCTATTGTACTTGAGGCTATTGGACTAGAGGATATTGTACTAGAGGCTATTGTACTAGAGGCTATTTTACTAGAGGCTATTGTACTAGAGGATATTATAATATAGGCCATTGTCCTAGAAGCTATTGTACTAGAGGCTATTGTACTATAGGCTATTGTACTAGAGGATATTGTACTAGAGGCTATTGTACTGGAGTCTATTGTACTAGAGGCTATTGTACTAGAGGCTATTGTACTAGTGGCTATTGTACTAGAGGCTATTGTCCTAGAGGCTATTATACTAGAGGCTATTGTACTAGAGGATATTGCACTAGAGGCTATTGTACAAGAGGCTATTGTACTAGAGGCTATTGTACTAGAGTATATTGTACTAGAGGCTATTTTACTAGAGGCCATTGTCCTAGAAGCTATTGTACTAGAGGCTATTGTACTATAGGCTATTGTACTAGAGGATATTGTACTAGAGGCTATTGTACTGGAGGCTATTGTACTAGAGGCTATTGTACTAGAGGCTATTGCACTATAGGCTATTGTACTAGAGGCTATTGTACAAGAGGCCATTGTCCTAGAAGCTATTGTACTGGAGGCTATTGTACTAGAGGCTTTTGTACTAGAGGCTATTGTACTAGAGGCTATTGTACTAGAGGCTATTGTACTAGAGGCCATTGTCCTAGAAGCTATTGTACTATAGGCTATTGTACTAGAGGCTTTTGTTCTAGAGGCTATTGTACGAGGGGCTATTGTAGTAGAGGCTATTGTACTAGAGGCTATTGTACTAGAGGATATTGTACAGGAGGCCATTGTCCTAGAAGCTATTGTACTGGAGGCTATTGTACAAGAGGCTTTTGTTCTAGAGGCTATTGTACGAGGGGCTATTGTAGTAGAGGCTATTGTACTAGAGGCTATTGTACTAGAGGCTATTGTACTACAGGCTTTTGTACTAGAGGCTATTGTACGAGGGGCTATTGTAGTAGAGGCCATTGTACTAGAGGCTATTGTACTAGAGGCTATTGTACTGGAGGCTATTGTACTAGAGGCTATTGTACTAGAGGCTATTGTACTATAGGCTATTGTACTAGAGGCTATTGTACTAGAGGCCATTGTCCTAGAAGCTATTGTACTAGAGGCTATTGTACTATAGGCTATTGTACTAGGGGATATTGTATTAGAGGCTATTGTACTGGAGGCTATTGTACTAGAGGTCACTGTCCCAGAAGCCATTGCAGGCTACTGCACGAGGCCATTGCAAATTGGTGATGTCATTGTCCCAGAAGCCACAACGACATTACCAGAGGCTTTTGTACCAGAGGCTATTGTACCAGAGGCCACACCGAGGCCACACCAGACACACCAGAGGCCATTGTAGTAGACATTGCACAAGAGGCCATTGCACTAGAGCCCACGAACCTGAAAATACCATGGCTGGAACATTGCAATGGAGCATGGCCTCACGAGGCCATTGCACCAGAGCTGGCTGTAGGCCACCTGCAATTTACACCAGAGGCTATTGTCCCAGAGGCTACGTCACTGAGGATATTGTACTAGAGGCTATTGTACCAGAGGATATTGTACTAGTGGCTATTTTAACAGAGGCCATTGGGTACTAGAGGATATTGTATGAGCTGCCCTCGAGGCCATTGCATTAGGAGGCCACCAGGCCACAAACAGAGGCCATTGTACCAGGAGGATATTGGTCCCCAAGGCGCCTGCACACGCAGAAGCCATTGTGCTATGTGGGCCATTGCACCAGAGGTCACGGGAGGCCACAGCACTAGAGACATCCCCGGGAGGCCAGTTGGTACTAGAGGCCACTGCACTAGGAGGCCATTGTACCAGAGGCTATTGCACTAGTGGCTGAGCCAGACACAACAGAGGCCACCAGAGGTCACTGAAATGCACTAGAGGATATTGTACGAGAGGCCATTGTCTAGGGGCCATCCAGGGCTTTTTTTCCTATGGAAGGCTGTCCTAGGGCTATCATGTTTGAAAGCACGTCCTACTCTCTCTCAGGTTGCTGCCCAGACCACTAACCCACAGAAAGTTGACAGCCTGAGCAAGTGGTTCCAGCCTTCAGGTACGATCACAAACTGTTCTGGGTTTCAGTGCCCTAAGCTAACTTCACACAGACCACACTAATTGTACTACCCCCAGCCCCAAGGTTAACCCTCAAGCACAGACCATAGCACCACCCAGGCGTTAACTTCACAGACCACAGTAACTGCAGGCTCGGCCTCTAGCCCAAGCACCGTCACACAGACCACACTAACTGTACTACCGTGCTCCTGGGTTAATCGCCACAGACCACATTAACTGTACTGGCCTTCAGTGCTCCGGTTAACTCACAGACCACATTGGAATCGGGTACCGGCCTTCAGTGCTCCGTTAACTCCTCACACAATCGAATCGGTACCGGTTTAGTGCTCCGGTTAAATTTAGACTTAAGTAACTGTACCGGCCTCTAGTGCTCCGGTTAACCTTAGAATATAAAGTCCAATATTCATAATGTAATTTATGTAATGACTGACCGGCAATTGTACAGGTAAATATCGCAATGATCTTCATCATCACATGTACGGTCGTCGGCCGATGCACTATAAAAATAACGTGGATCACCCAGTATAAGAAAACTTTATATGCTCAACAATTAGGATTTATTATATCCAACGTCTCACCGTGACACCTTCTTACAGCTTATCTGACCAGTCAAGCACCCCAACACAAAGAATAAACATCCACCAACACTGTGAATGATCGATCCCGGCTGAAACACACACACACACACACACACACCAAAAAATAGACACACAGACCGATACGACTGTTCCCACCAACTTGGGGAGATAATAGCAGTTGCGGAGGTGAGAGTGCCACTGCACAGCGAGGTGCATAGTCTTGTGCTCAATTCCCCACACTGTTATGACGGTTCATGGTGGTCTAACTCAACCTTTATGACGTTCAGAACCAATCTTATGACGTCTCCGTGATCAATGAAACCAATATGCGGGATGGCCCTTGTGGTCTAACTCAACCTTTGACGTCTTGTGGTCTAACTCAACCTTTATGACGTCTTATGGTCTAACTCAACCTTATGACGTCTTGTGGTCTAATCTCAACCTTAAGACGTCTTGTGGTCTAACTCAACTTTATGACGTCTTGCGTCCAATCTCAACTCTTGCGACGTCTTGTGGACTAACTTGAACCAGACGTCTTGTGGTTCAACTCAACCTTTTGACGTCTTGTGGTTCAATCTCAACCTTGCGACGTCTTAGTATTCCAATCAACCTTTAAGATGCCTTGTGGTCTAACTCAACCTTATATGTCTCGCAGTCTAACTCAACCTTGCGGCGACGTCTTGTGGTCTACAACTCAACCTTGGACGTCTTGTGGTCTAACTCCAACCTTATGACGTCCTTTTAAGGCCCAACTCTAACCTTTATGACGTTCCAGTATCGAACTCAACCTTATGACGTCTTGTGGTCTAACTTAACCTTATGACGTCTTGTGACTTAACTGAACCTTATGACGTCTTGTGGTCTAACTAAACCTTTTGGACGTCTCTTGGTGGTCTAATCCAACCATGACGTCGTCTTATGGTCTAATCCAACCTTATGACGTATTCCTGCAGTTCAACTCAACTTGACGCCCAGTCTAAACTCAACCTTTTGGCGACGTCTTATCCAACTCAACCCACATGACGTTTTGTGTCTAACTCAACCTTATGACGTCTTGTGGTCTAATTTGGAACTCATGACGCCCGTGGTCTAATCAACCCGGCACACGTCTTGTGGTCTAATTCGAACCTTTGACGTCTTAGTGGTCTAACTCCAACCTTTATGACGTCTTGTGGTCTAACCTGTCCATGACGTCTTGCGGTTCAAGTCAATCTGATGACGTCTTGTGGTCTAACTCAACCTGATGACGTCTTGTGGTTTAAACTCAACCTTATGATGCCCAGTCTAATCTCAACCTTACGACGTCTTAAAATGTTCCAACCAAGGAGCCCGGTGAACAACCCAACCTTATGACGTCTTGTGGTCTAACTCAACCTTATGACGTCTTGTGGTCTAATCCGAACTCCTTATGACGTACTAACTGAAACTTATGACGTCCTGTGGTCTAACCGAACCTTTGACGTGTTGTGGTTCAACTCAACCCCACATCTTATGGTCTAATTCCAACCTTGGCGACGTCTTGTGGTCTAACCCAACCTTATGACGTCTTCAGGTTCAACTCAACCTTATGACGTGGTCTAACCAACCCATGACGTCTTCAGGTCTAACTCAACTTCAGACGTCAGGTCAACTCAACCCATGACGTCTTGTGGTCTAACTCAACCTCATGACGTTCTTGTGGTCTAAGTTCATCCTGATGACGTCTTGCAGGTCTAAATCAACCTTGGCGACGTCTCTTGTGGTCTAATCTCTTAACTGGATGTTTTGCACCTAAGTTCAAATTCTGACGATGTCTTTGTGGTCTAACTCAACCTGTAGTGACGTCTTGTGGTCTAACCTAACCTTATGACGTTCTGTGTCTAACTCAACCTGATGACGTCTTTGTGGTCTAAGTTCCACCTGATGACGTCTTGCATCTAACTCAACCAGATGCCTTGTGGTCTAACTCAACCTGATGACGTCTTGTGGTTCAACTCAACCTATGACGTCTTGGGTGGTCTAATCTCAACCCGATGACGTCTGTGGTCTAACTCAACTTTAAGGGATGTTTTGTGGTCTAAAATTGAATCTCCTTTTGATATCTTTAAAATGTTAACTCTAACCTGATGAAAAGAAAGAAGCAAACAATATAGTGTATGTTGTGTTGTAAGAGGAAACAATTGATATCTTTCTTAGTTATGTAAATGAGGAAAGTCAGATCATCAACCTGGGAATACATATCGTAGCTGGTGGGTTACTGGCACATTATGCTTCCAATATCTTCCTCAGTACTCTCCTGGCTTCATAAGATGGAGTAATTAGATAAAATGAATAATATAATACAATTTATTTCTATCATCTAAACCTATAATGTACTATTTATTAGTTTAATTTATTTCATCCATATAGCGGTGACAATAATTAAACCCGAAAATATTATTAGTGGAATTAATTAAGAAATTATCTGTATGAGATTAAACATACATACATACATACATACATATACATGGATACTGTACTGTTGGCAGGACACACCACTGGACTACTTATCGCTACAAGACACCCTGGACAGGCTACAGGCATGGACTACGGAGAACAAGGTCACTATCAACCACACCAAAACCGTAGCGCACATCAATACCGCCACCACCCAGTGCCCCCAGCAGTCACAGGGTGGCCATCCCCAGCTGGTGCAGTCTGCCCAACTCCTGGGTAACTATAGACCACAAACTGGACTGAAGGCCCATGTAAACAACACAATCGGCAGCCTCGTACCAACTCTACATGCTACGACGACTCAGGTTACCCAGATCCACGCCAGAGCTGAGGACCATCTACAACGCATTTTATACTCCCCCAATTAACATGTATGCGTCACCAGCCTGGTCGTCTTCTCCAACTCCACCCAACAACGTCAGCCAGAGAAGGTACAGAAGAGGGTCTGCAGAATCATGCTCAGGAGACTACTCCGCCATGGCCAACGCTCTCTCCACGCTGGAAATGCTATCCCCAGTGATCCACCACCAAGCACTAGGCAAGGTTGGCAGGGACCACCACCATCCTCATCATCGCCACTTTCTACCACCTGACACCACCCCACACCGCACAGTGTCCCTGATGACTACAAGGAGGTGTCTATGTCAACACCCAAGCACCTCCTAAACACTACACCGGAAATTAGATTCCAAAGAATTTCTAGGATTTCAGAGGCAGCCACCAAGGAAAATTCCACTAAAGTCTCAGATTTCCAGAAGGGCAAACTTTGATAGTTTGAAGAGGCAGCTAGCAGAGAGAAGGGTATCACACTTAAGGGAGTGAATTACATGACCTCACATGAGGTGACCCACACAATGCACTCACAGAGAGGCTGACTTCACCTTACCTGGAGACCTGACGCGGTTGAGGATGACCTGATAACGAGATCACAGGGTTGGCAGGTTCACAACAATTTAAATAATGAAACTTAATGCACAAAGGCAGAGCATACCATACAGAAAACTCAGATCAGACAACAATGACACCTAAATGGATAAGCAATTATTTAAGAAATAATATTATTGGACAAAGAAGGCTATAGTTAGGAGAATAAATCGTGGTGGTTACCTCCGAGATTATTGTGGAATTATTGGCAGGGAATGAGATAAGAAAAGCAAGAGGAATAATGAACTGAAGGTAGCAAGGGAGGCGAAGTCAAACCCCAAGGATTCTATCAAATGTATCAAACTAAAACATGAGAAAAAAATTGGACCAGTACAGTCAGATACCGGTGAGCTAACTGATAACTTGGCGGGAGAAATGAGCAATAATCTAAATAAATATATTTCAATAGTTTTCACCACCGAAATTTAAACATATGATACCCAAAGCTCCCTCCATACAGAGATAGCAGAAAGAAAATAAATTAAGCAAGATAGGGTGAAAAGTAACGACGTTAATAAGCAAAATGCAACTGTATAGACAAACTAAAACCTAATAAGTCACCAGGTCGATGATATATTTGCCAGAGTATTAAAGGAATGTAAGGGAGGAAGAGCTTAGTATGCCCTTAGCAAAAGTGTTTAACATGTGCCAAAAGCAGGTCCAGTACCAAAATCCTGGAGGATTAGCAAATGTATTACCGATTTTCAAAAAGAGATAGATCACTATTCCTAACTACCGTCCTATTAGTCTAACATCAACTGTAGGCAAATTACTAGAAGCAACCATTTCAAACTCTATTCAGAAATCACCTGGAGAAGCACAAGTTGATCAATGATTCCCAACATGGCTTCACAAGCAGGCGTTCATGTCCTAACTAATCTATTAACATTCTTTTTCATCTGTTGTTTTCGAATCAGTGAATGAGGGCACAAATATTATGTTCTATAACTCAACTTTAGCAAAGCCTTTGACAGAGTCCCCACGAAGACTAATAAGAAAAATGGAGGCTCATGGCATTAAAGGAATGTTCTAAAAATGGATTAGTCTGTGGTAACAGAACAGGAAACAGCAGTGAGCATTACTTGACGGTTAAAATTCGATTGGAGCAACGTCGCAGGTGGAGCTCCCAAGGCTCAGTACTTGGACAATTGTATTTATTATATGCATAGCTTGGCATAGATATCGTGACCTTGGCATCAGGTAAATTTGCTTTGATGACATTACAATGAGGTGTAATTAAATCTGATGAGACTCTGCAGGCTACAAGGAAGATCTAAAAAAAATTTTGAATGGTGCAGAAAATGGCAGATGAAATTCAATGTGGACAAATGTAAAGTGATACTCAGTATAGGAGATGTAAACAGGAAACCAGATACCAGATAGAACTACGATGTTATTGAAATCCGGCCTGCAAGAAGGATTTAAGGTATAATGATAAGTAGGAATCTTAAGCCATCAAGCAATGTGTATTTGCTCGAAACAAGGCTAATAAAGTACTTGGGTTCATACAAAAGATGTTGATTACAAGACTGGCAAGGTCATCCTAAAACTATATCTTGGAAGCATGAGACCTCACTTGGATTACATGAGAAGTTCAAATCTGGTCACCCGTATTACAGAATGGATGATAAGAATCCTTGGAAAATTCAGAAGAGAATAAGAAGACTAATCCGGGCTTTAGTAACGTTGAGTACAGAGACAGGTTAAAGCATCATAATTTGCACTCCTCGAGGACGTAGAGGCGAGGCGATATGATAGATGTTGATATGATAAACGGAAGTCAGGGCGGAACAAAGGGGACATTACAAAGGTACTCAAACTATCAGCAAGGAGCGAACTCAAAGCCAACAATGGTGTTAAATTAGACAAATTTAGATTTAGGCGCGCATATATATAAACATTGGTTTAGAAATAATAGGGTAGTAGACGAGTGGAACAAGTTACCAAATATCATCATTAACTCGAATACGCTAGATAGCTTCAAACATAGGTTGGATGGATATATGAGCAATAGGGGTTGGGTGTAAATGGGACTGCCCAGTTGGGCAAATAGGCCCACTGCAGTTTCCTCCATTCTTATGTTCTTATGTCTCCATGACCAGGTGAAGTCATTCATATCAACACCCGACGACGAGTTACTGCACCACCTAAACACCACACCACCTGGTGTCTCAATGACTAGTCTGGGCCGGGCCATCAACTGTAAGCTATAATAATTTGTATGGTCAATTCATGTTTCTTCTTCTTTCAGTAATGAAAGCTTTTGTATGTAATAAATAATTTTTTGTCCAATGTATATTTTCAGCCTTCAGGCTGCAGAACTTTCTCAATAAACCGTTAATTATTATTATTATTATTATTATAGACTACGGTAAGGCCGGTACACTAACTGAAAAAGACAGTGGTGACAAATTACCATGGTGTGTGTGTGTGTGATTTTCTTACTCGTACCTTTGACCTCATATGACCTCTGACCTCCCTTGACCTCTAAGAGCCTCACGCTAGCATGATTCAGAGGTCATAATATTACCTCTATTGGCCTCTCCTGCCTTGATAACTCTAATCACCTCGTAAAGTTTATAGGACAGGACAACTGTGAATGGCCTCGTTAGCGGGGCTAGGGTATATAACCTGACGTGACCTGAAGTGACCTGGCGTGACCAATAAAGACTATATATCTGACCTACAGTATCTGATGGATTTTTGTGTCCAACAAAACCTCACTTAACACATCATCAGGTACAGACAGAGAAATTAGCTAAGTGTTGCTATAGAATATCTGTCTGTCTGTCTGTCGTTTTTTGCCTCTCTGTGCGCTTCTAATAATAATAATAATAATAATAATTAACGGTTTATTAAGAAAACATGGCAGCCGAAAGCTGAAAATATGCAATGAACAGAGGTGATAAGTTACATATGGTGAAATCGGGGAGTGGGTCACTTGATTGACAAAGCTTTCAATACAAAACATAAGAAACATAGAGTCAACATATAGATTAACTGGTCTTGTAAACATTCTTGTGACCTCATTGGATGGCCATTGCATGGTCCGGTAGGTCCTTCAGCTCACACAACTTATAAAATTATAAGAACCTAAGAAAATAAGGAGTCTGCAATAGGCCGGTTGGCCTGTGCACTGTAGCAACTCTGTCGAGTTACTACCACTCTCTAGAACATAAGAACATAAGAACATAAGAAAATAAAGGAGTCTGCAATAGGCCGGTTGGCCTGTGCATGGCTCCTGTCGAGGTTACTACTCTCTATCATCCATGAATCTATCTAGCCTCCTTTGAAACTTTCAGAGTTCCCGCACTTACTACAAAGTTGCTAAGCGCTTGTTCCACTCGTCCACCACCCTATTTGTGAACCAGTTTCTTCCTATCTCCTCCTAAACCTAAACTTATCCAACTTGAATCCGTTGCTCCGGAGTCCTATCCTGCTCGGATATTATAAGAACTTTATCTATATCCTTTATTGATTCCTTTCACCCACTTAAATACTTCTATCATATCTCCACTCTTCGTCTTTCTGGGAATGCAAGTTAAGTTTCTTTAACCTATCCTGATATGGAAGGTTTCTAAGTCCCTGAATCATTTTTGTCATTCTTCGCTGCACCGACTCTAGTGAATTTATACATTCTATAATAGGGGCACCAGAACTGAACCGCATAATCGAGGTGCGGCCTAACTAGCGCAAGATATAGTTGCAATAAGACCTCTGCACTCTTGTTACTTACACTTCTAGATATAGACCAATACTCTGTTTGCCTTATTTCGAACATTAACGCAGTGTTTTCTAGGCCGTAGGTCCGGGCTTAAGTACCCCTAGGTCTCTTTCTCAGTCGACTTCTCTAGGTTGATGTTGTTCAGGCTGTATACATTATAAGTATTTGTTCTTCCAATATTAAGTACGCTGCACTTGCTGGTGTTGAATTTCATTTGCCATTTTCAGACCACCCCTGCAGTTTATTTAGATCCTCCTGTAATGCATTTGCATCCTGCCCTGAATTAATTTGCCGCCCTATTTTGGTGTCATCCGCAAACTTGCTTATGTCACTGCTGATCCCAGTATCTAAATCGTTTATGTAGATTATGAACAAGAGTGGGCCTAGTACTGACCTTGGGGAACCCCACTGGTTACACGGCCCCACTCAGATTTAACACCATCTACGCTGACCCTCTGCGTTCTATCGGTGAGCCATGATTTTATCCAATTTAATACTTTCCCCTCGATACCATGAGCCTTAATTTTTCTCAGAAGCCTCTGATGCGGTACTCTGTCAAATGTTGGAGATGGTATTTCTTCCTCGTTTGATGTAGTTAAGAATTTAGAGTTATTTGCCTGGGTGGAGGAGGGAGTCCTCACTTCTCTCCTGGAGTAATATGGAGTCTTTCTTGGCTTCTCATCAAGTGGTGGTGAATGTACTGAGGACAGGTCCGCGTCAGGTCAATATTGACCGCTAGGCACGATTGTCCCTCTAACATTTGTTTTGAGTTGAAATTGTCACTTTGTATATCAGTTGTGGGTTGATCGTCAAACTTTGCACTGTACTGTTGGTGGAAGGATGTTGATAAATCCAGATGGGGAGGAGGAGATGGGGAAGGCCCGACAGACCGGGTTGGCAGCTGTCTCCATGGTCAAGAGACCACGGCCGCTTGTGGGCAGCGCCGACTACACACGTCCTTACCCTATGAAGGCTGTCTATGTGTTTCTCTGTCTGTCTATCTGTCTCTCGGTCTGTGTATATGTTTCTCTGTCTCTCTATGTGTCTATTTATCTGTCAGTCTGTCTGTTTGACTGTTTCTCTGTCTGTCTGTCTGCGTGGCTGTTTGTCTGTCTGTGTGGCTGTCTGTCTATCTGTGTGGCTATATGTCTGTGTGACTGTTTCTCTGATCTGCTTGTCTATGTGTCTGTTTATCTGTCAGTCCGTCTGTGTGTCTGTTTCTCTGTCTGTTTGTCTGTGTCTGTTTCTCTGTCTGTTTCTCTGTGTGTCTGTCTGTGTGGCTGTTTGTCTGTCTGTGTGGCTGTCTGTCTGTGTGGCTGTTTCTGTCTGTTTGTCTGTGTGTCCCGTCTGTGTGTCTGTTTCTCTGTCTGTTTGTCTGTGTGTTCTGTTTCTCTGTCTGTTTCTCTGTGTGTCTGTCTGTGTGGCTGTTTGTCTGTCTGTGTGGCTGTCTGTCTGTGTGGCTGTCTGTCTGTGTGGCTGTATGTCTGTATGTCTGTTTCTCTCTCTTCCTGTGTGTCTGCTTTTCTCTGTCTGTTATGTGTACTGTGTAGTGTGTGTACTGTGTAGTGTGTGTACTGTGTTGTTTGTGTACTGTGTAGTGTGTGTACTGTGTTGTGTGTGTACTGTGTTGTGTGTGTGTACTGTGTTGTGTACTGTGTTGTGTGTACTGTGTAGTGTGTGTACTGTGTTGTGTGTACTGTGTTGTGTGTACTGTGTGTTGTGTGTACTGTGTTGTTGTACTGTGTAGTGTGTGTACTGTGTTTTGTGTACTGTGTAGTGTGTGTACTGTGTTGTGTGTACTGTGTTGTGTGTACTGTGTTGTGTGTACTGTGTTGTGTGTACTGTGTTGTGTGTACTGTGTAGTGTGTGTACTGTGTTGTGTGTGTACTGTGTTGTGTGTGTGTACTGTGTTGTGTGTGTGTACTGTGTTGTGTGTGTGCTGGTAGTGTGTGTACTGTGTTGTGTGTGTACTGTGTTGTGTGTGTGCTTGTGTTGTGTGTGTACTGTGTTGTTGTGTGTACTGTGTAGTGTGTGTACTGTGTTATTGTTGTACTGTGTTGTGTGTGTACTGTGTGTGTGTGTACTGTGTTGTGTGTACTGTGTTGTGTGTACTGTGTTGTGTACTGTGTAGTGTATGTGCTGTGTTGTGTGTGTACTGTGTTGCGTGTGTGCTGTGTTGTGTGTGTGTACTGTGTAGTGTGTGTACTGTGTTGTGTGTGTGTACTGTGTTGTGTGTGCTGTGTTGTGTGTACTGTGTTGTGTGTACTGTGTTGTGTGTACTGTGTAGTGTGTGTTCTGTGTTGTTAAAAGTACCATAAATTCCTTAACAAAATATTCAGCTATCTATAATTTACCCTTAACCATAATTAACCTAAACATTAACAGTATATACATATTAATACAACATAAAACAATCGTGAAGCAAGGTGGAGGTGGGAGAGGCAATACAAGATTACAAATACTTAAGTGAGGAGCTGAGGTGGCTGACGAGTAAGGCTGAGTATTGTAGAAGACGGTAGGTAGTCACTGTGCCGTAGGTTTAGAGGATAGGTGATCCTGTGGTCACTTCCCAGAGTGTAGTGCTCTCTCCTCGAATTGGAGCTCACAAAGAAGACTTGGAGGAAGTGACGCAACAACCAGGATATGGAGAAGGGAAACCCCGGAGTGTTAACTAAGACGAGTCATACTCGTGTCTCGTCCCTAGATGGCGTTGCTCGTGGTGCTGGGTAGGTAGATCAGGACAATCGGTGGAGGGGTTCGTAACACACCCCCCCTCCAAAGACCTCCGTAGCGCGGGCGCGAAGGAGGTGATCACCTGGTGCGTCTGGAGAGTAGCTGCTGCATTTCCACTGGAGCTCGGGATAAGGAGTCTGCAATCATGTTGTCCACCCCCTTTATGTGCCGGACTTGTAGATTATAGGGCTGGGTGAGGAGAGCCCAGCGGAGGATTCGCTGGTTGGAGGTCTTGTTGGTTTGGATGAACGTGAATGGGTTATGGTCGGTGAAGACTAGGGTTGTTTGTGGGCAAGACTGGAGGTAACATTCAAACTTCTTTATTGCCAACACCAGAGCCAGGGCCTCCTTCTCTATGGTCGAGTAGTTGGTCTGATGTTTTTTCAACTTGGCGGAGTAGTATGCCACAGGGTGAAGGACATCAGTGGTTGGGTCGGGTTGATGGAGCACAGCCCCCACTCCGACACTGCTAGCGTCGATTTGCAGATGCAAGGGCAAGGTGTAGTCAGGGGGGTGGACTACAGGCTTGGAGGCAAGGAAGGCTTTGAGGCGGTGGAAAGACTGGTCGCACCTCTGGTTCCAGATGCAAAGGACCGCAGAACTGGTAAGGTCTGTGAGGGGTCCGGCCACGCTGGAGAAGTTACTGCAGAACCGACGGTAGTAGCCGCACATCCCCAGGAAGCGCAAGAGTTCCTTCCTCGTCCTTGGAGTGGGAGTGGGGAAGGACAAGATGGCTTTAACGTTTGCGTCCTTGGGTCTCACCATACCATGCCCAACGATATGTCCAAGGTAAGTTACCGAGGCCCGGCCGAAAGCAGATTTAGCCAGGTTTATGGTGAATCCAGTCTCTTGCAGTTGTGCCAACAGTATCTCCAAATGCACCAGATGTTCGTCCCAGCCGTCCGACACCACCACCAGGTCATCCAGGTAGGCGAACGTCCCACCTAGGTCCTGAATTAGGTAGTTGATGGCCCTCTGGAATGTGGCCGGAGCATTAGAAAAGCCAAACGCCATAACCAAATATTGAAAAAGACCAAATGGAGTTATAAATGCCGAGATTATTTTTGCCCTATCCGTGAGTCCCACTTGATAATATCCTTTCAACATGTCCACCGTACTATAAATTTGGCACAGCCTATGCTGTCTATTATATCTTCAATCAAAGGTAAAGGGTAGGAGTCTGAGACAGTGACCTGGTTCACTTTACGATAATCGGTACAGAAACGAAAAGTGCCATCGGGTTTTGGAATGAGAAGGCAAGGTGAAGCCCAGGGGGAGGTACTAGGCTCAGCTAAGTTATGTTTTAACAAAAAATCTACCTCCTTTTTCATAATCTTTTTTTGTGGATTTAGTCGATATGCTGATTGCCTAATGGGTTGTACATCATCTGAGATTAGCTTAATATCATGTTTAAGTATATTGCAAAACCCTGGGAGGTCTGACGTGACTTTAGGAAATGTTGATAATAACTTAGTGAGATCTTTTGCTTGAGATGGATTCAGAACAGAAAAATACTCATCCAAGTTGTTGAGTATGTGACTGTTAGCAGGGTTTTCTTTAGGTAGAGGGAAGTCTAAATTCTCCAATAGGTCCATGTCATCTGTCTCCGGCTCCGGCCCTGACAAAACCGTATGCAATACAGGTAGGCTTATAGCCTCTGGGATGTCTTCCTCTGACTGCCTGGAATGGTAAAGTTTCAGGAGATTAATGTGAACAAGTTGTGAATCTTTTCTGCGATCAGGAGTATGGACTATATAGTTGAGGGAGATAGTTTATTAGCATTGACTTGAAAGTTTTGATGGAACCGTTCCAAGCAACCTTGGGACGGTGGGTGGTAAGCCGAAGATGTACAATGGTCCACACTGAGGTCTTTCATCACCTGTTTGAACAAAGATGGATCAGATTGTTGGGCTGTAATGAGCTCATCCTTACTAATGGTCTTATTGTACAGATCTTCTGTGGGTAGGAAGATATTGGAGGTGGTTTTAGATGAAGAGGGCCCATTTCGCACACTCTGTGACCGGGTGACAGCACAAGATGGGAAAAGATGAGGAATAGTTTCTTTAAGGTCAGTGGTGGATTTGACAGGTAAGGGAGAGTCGACTGTCTTTATGTTAGGAACCACTAGATCTCCTACCAAGTCATTACCCAATAATAAATGAATGCCGCACACAGGCATTGGGTCTTTCCTAATGGCTATTTGCACTTCCCCAGTAATCAAGGGACATTGGAGGTGCACTTTAGCTAAAGGATAGGAAGAATGGGATGAGAGATCTGAAATTAGAACACTCTCATTAGTAAATGCGGTAGATATATCAGGAATGACGTTAAACAGGAGGATAGATTGTGCTGCGCCCGTATCACGTAGTATACGAATAGGGAAAGAACGAGACCCCTCTATGATTGAAATTTTTCCCTCATAGGTGAATGAAGAGAAGAGATCCTGATGGGGCCTTTCCACATTGGTGGTTGCTATTGGTTTGGATTTGGGATCCAGGGAACTACTTTTAGCAATTCGACACTTTGGGTGTTTACAAGTCTGGATCGTATGGCCTGGGTTTTTACAGTAAGAACAATAAAACTTGGTTGCATCAGGGGAGGTAGGTGTGGGACCTTTCGACCTACCACTCACGTCCCCAAGGTTATCATCAGAGGAGGACCTAACATGTCGGAAAGTACCACGTTCCCTACGGCACAGTGACTCCACCAGCAAGGCGTATGCATCAGCCAGCTCAGCGGCACGTCCTAAATTAACCTCTCCACGCTCTTCCACATTCTTCAAGATGTGAAGTGATATCTTGGGACGCCCCGCTCTACCAGGACCCCATAATTATAAAGCCTCAATTATAGTTCTTCTCATTATCTCATTCGGGTCAAATCATAAAGTAACTCAAGGGTTGTTAATTACCTGATTCAGGACCTAGGTGGGAAGTTCGCCTACCTGGATGACCTGCTGGTGGTGTCGGACGGCTGGGACGAACATCTGGTGCGTTTGGAGATACTGTTTGCACGACTGCAAGAGACTGGATTCAACATAAACCTGGCTAAATCTGCTTTTAGCCAGGCCTCAGTGACTTACCTGGGACATATCGTTGGGCATGGTATGGTGAGTCCCAAGGACGCAAACGTTAAAGCCATCTTGTCCTTCCCCACTCCAAGGACGAGGAAGGAACTCATGTGCTTCCTGGGAATGTGCGGCTACTACCGTCGGTTCTGCAGTAACTTCTCCAGCGTGGCCGGACCCCTCACAGACCTTACCAGTTCTGCGGTCCCTTACATCTGGAACCAGAGGTGCGACCAGTCTTTCCACTGCCTCAAAGCCTTCCTTGCCTCCAAGCCTGTAGTCCACCCCCCTGACTACACCTTGCCCTTCCATCTGCAAATCAACGCTAGTGGTGTCGGAGTTGGGGCTGTGCTCCTACAACCCGACCCAACCACTGATGTCCTTCACCCTGTGGCATACTACTCCGCCAAGTTGAAAAAACATCAGACCAACTACTCGACCATAGAAAAGGAGGCCCTGGCTCTGGTGTTGGCAATAAAGAAGTTTGAATGTTACCTCCAGTCTTGCTCACAAACAACCCTAGTCTTCACCGACCATAACCCACTCACGTTCATCCAAACCAACAAGACCTCCAACCAGCGAATCCTCCGCTGGGCTCTCCTCACCCAGCCCTATAATCTACAAGTCCGGCACATAAAGGGGGTGGACAACATGATTGCGGACTCCTTATCCCGAGCTCCAGTGGAAATGCAGCAGCTACTCTCCAAACGCACCAGGTGATCACCTCCTTCGCGCCCGCGCTATGGAGGTCTTTGGAGGGGGGTGTGTTACGAACCCCTCCACCAATTGTCATGATCTACCTACCCAGCACCACGAGCAACGCCATCTAGGGACGAAACACGAGTATGACTCGTCTTAGTTACCACTCCGGGGTTTCCCTTCTCCATATCCTGGTTGTTGCGTCACCTCCTACAAGTCTTCTTCGTCAGCTCCAGTTCGAGGAGAGAGCAGTTCACTCTGGGAAGTAACCACAGGATCACCTATCCTGGAAACCTGCGGCACAGTGACTACCTACCGTCTTCTACAATACTCAGCCTTACTCGTCAGCCATCTCAGCTCCGCACTTAAGTATTTGTAATCTTATATTGCCTCCCCACGTCCACATGCTTTAGAATGTTGTATGTTGTATAAATATGTATATACTGTTAATGTTTAGGTTAAGTATGGTTAAGGGTAAATTATAGATAGCTGAATATTTTGTTAAGGGATTTATGGTACTTTATTATACACAACAAAAACTCGCATCCTTTGTCTACCCTTTTATAGTCCGATTGTCTTTGTTTGTTTTTTTGTTGTTGCCTGTTGGGATCTGGGTAGACTTTTAACTATATTCTAAATCCCCAACTCGTAACAGTACACACACAACACAGTACACACACTACACAGTACACACACAACACAGTACACACAACACAGTACACACACAACACAGTACACACACTACACAGTACACACAACACAGTACACACACAACACAGTACACACACAGGCTACACACACACACAACACAGTACACACACACCAACACAGTACACACACAACACAATTTTTACACACTACACAGTACACACAACACAGTACACACAACACAGTACACACAACACAGTACACACAACACAATTACACACAACACAGTACACACACTACACAGTACACACACACAACACAGTACACACACTACACAGTACACACACAACACAGTACACACAACACAGTACACACACAACACAGTACACACACTACACAGTACACACAACACAGTACACACACAACACAGTACACACAACACAGTACACACAACACAGTACACACACAACACAGTACACACACAACACAGTACACACACAACACAGTACACACACAACACAGTACGCACACTACACAGTACACACACTACACAGTACACACACAACACAGTACCCCTACACAAGTACACACAACACAGTACACACACACAACACCCAGTACACACAACACAGTACACACACTACACAGTACACACAACACAGTACACACAACACAGTACACACACTACACAGTACACACAACACAGTACTCACCCACCTTTCCAGTACACACACACAACACAGTACGCACACTACACAGTACACACACTACACAGTACACACACAACACAGTACACACACTACACAGTACACACACTACACAGTACACATAACAGACAGAGAAAAGCAGACACACAGGAAGAGAGAGAAACAGTCATACAGACATACAGCCACACAGACAGACAGCCACACAGACAGACAGACAGCCACACAGACAGACAAACAGCCACACAGACAGACACACAGACAAACAGACAGAGAAACAGACACGCAGACAAACAGACAGAGAAACAGACACACAGACAAACAGACAGAGAAACAGACACACAGCCACACAGACAAACAAACAGAGAAACAGACACACAGACAAACAGACAGAGAAACAGACACATAGACAGACACACAGACAAACAGACAGAGAAACAGACACGCAGACAAACAGACAGAGAAACAGACACACAGACAAACAGACAGAGAAACAGACAGAGAAACAGCCACACAGACAAACAGACAGAGAAACAGACACACAGACGGACTGACAGATAAACAGACACATAGACAGACACACAGACAAACAGACAGAGAAACAGTCACACAGACATATAGCCACACAGATAGACAGACAGCCACACAGACAGACAAACAGCCACACAGACAAACAGACAGACACACAGACAAACAGAAAGAGAAACAGTCAAACAGACAGACTGACAGATAAATAGACACATAGAGAGACAGAGAAACACATAGACAGCCTTCATAGGGTAATAGGGTGTGTCATACAAGGGAAGATCAGCTAAAACTAATGCCCCATCACTTTTTTGGTAGATTTTAGTGTATATAAACAGAAAATAATTTCAGTTTCAATATTTTGCAACCTTTTGCTAGGTAAATTTTAGCGTGAAATTTATCGAAAATCTAACGTACAGCTGCATTAGTGCATTACAATTAAATAGTGAACATTGCTTTCTGACTTCATTCTTTAACAACCCAACTAACAATATTTTTTTTCTGTTTCAGATTCTGATGCATTTATAAGTTGATAATATTTGCGATGGCTGCTTGTGTCAGGATGAGGAATAAAAAATCCAGCCATCTCAGTCACTATCTTGGGTCTGGGAGAGAGCTCCTGACGTCGGAGTTGCCTACATTGAGAGATGCTTTGAGATACGGTGTTTTAATCAGGCAAATCAGTGAAAAAAACCAAAGAACTTACACAAACAAAGACATTGCCAGTGATATGACCAAAGCTGTCTTGGCACAGTACACTCTGGCTAACGCTCAGTTCAAGCCTCCAGTCATAACAAGTCAGAAGAAGATTAGTGAGAGACTGCTGGCCAGTTGGGAAAAGGCAAGAGATATCTCTCTTGGGAGAGGAAAACTTGCAGTTAAGGACAGCTTTGCCAAGCAACTGGACCAGTTATTTGACATAATTACTTGCAAGTGCCCAATTGTTCTCTGTCCTGGTTTGGATGCAATCATGACTAAATCCGAGCCCACATCTCCTGTATTTGCAACGTGAACTGCAGAGATTCCTGTGATCGAACTGGCATTTGTCCAAAACTGAGAAGACTGGCAGTATAAGAACTCTCATGATTTCTAGCCAAAGATATTCCGGAGTCCAAGGGCAGGAGGCTGCCTAGAGACAGAAAGAGAAAAGTTGCGAGAAAAAGAGACGCAAGAAAGGCCCAGGGTGAGGTAAAAAGGAAGGCCGATGATTGAGTCAAGCTGATTCAGAGTTTAATGACTTCCCATGGCTGATCGAGTGCTGACCAGAGAATAGTGACTTGTCCCTAACTTGAAAATAATGATCCCAAACCTTCCAGGCGCAGATTCAGGAAATGAGCATAGTTCTGGCCAGCATGCGGCCACTGGTCTCAGAGAAACTGCAGAGATAGCAACAGCTGCCTGGATTGACGGTGGTTTGATAACACCTGATGATGTTCACCTGGTGATAGATCATAACAAAGTAAGGAAAGCTCAGGAGAAACTTGTCAGTAACCTAGAAGAGGAGTTTGATAAGGGGATAAGAGAAAATGGAATCAATTGTTTGTTCTTTGATGGGAGAAGGAATGACACTAAAGTGTTCATGAAAGTTGGAGATTCTGACAAGTTGTTTCCTGCCATGGTGAAGGAGGAACACTACTCCTGCTGCAGTGAACCAGGAGGGAAGTATTTGTGGCATTTCACTCCAGAGAAAGATATTTATCAGAAACCAGCTGAGATAATGGCAGATAACATTGTGAACTGGCTCAGAGAGAACATCAGACCAGACCCTGCAGGCCATTGGAGGGACAGCACCAACTTTTGAACACAGGGTGGCAAGGGGGGGTCATACAGTGGATAGAGCGGAAGATTGGGAGGAAGCTGGTCTGGATTGTTTGTGACCTCCACACCAACGAGTTGCCACTCAGACATCTGATCCAGGAGCTGGATGGCAAGACTCTTTCAAACAACAGATGGTCTGGTCCTCTTGGCAAGATGCTGGACTTTGCCACTGAGTTAGAAATAAATCCGAGCTTTGAAAAAATCACAATTGGCCCTCCACTCGTTGAGCTTGCACATACTGTCATTGACGACCTGAGTACTGACCAGTACTATGGTTACATGATTTGCAGTGCCATCAAAACTGGGGTCATACCTGATAGACTTGCTTACCTGCAGATAGGTCCAGTCTCACATTCTAGGTGGCTCACAACGGCTCTCAGGTTCTGCAGAATTTAGGTCGCTCATCATAAACTGAAAGGGAACCAGCTTCACAACCTGAGACTTATTGTCCAATTCATCGTGAGTGTCTACTTGCCAAATTGGTTCAACACAAAGGTCAAGTCATCGTTCTCCGAAGGTCCGAGGCATGTTCTCTTCCAGCTTGAGCTCCTGAGGAGTCAGCCAAGGAAGGTTGTTCAGATTGTGGAGCAGACTGTGAGGAGATCTTCCTTGTATGCTCATCCCGAGGCAGTTCTGCAGACAATGCTCTGCAGTAAGGATGAGGAGGAGAGAAGAGTGGCAGTCAAAAAGATCTTGGATATGAGACTTATGAGAGGATCTGGGCATGACGAATCAGTTGGTGACGATTCCTTCAGGGTTAGGAAGACTCCTGAAGTCAATCTAGGTGCCAAGACCCTCACTGATCTCATAGATCTGGATAACATCCAGGCTGGCAGTGAGCTCCTCTACCTCCAGCCCACCAATGTTCAAGTCAGAGCTTTCCTGACAACCCCATGTATGTCTTGCCTGGCCTCGCACACCCAGAGTATAGAGCTGCTAGTACAGCAAGTGAGCGAGGCCACAGTCACGCAGGTACAGCCAGGAGAGGAGGGGAAGGCTACATCCGAGCTCAGGTGGTCAGCAGGGAGGTGATGAGCAGAAACAGAAGCAAGAAAAGACATGCTCTTCTATGGTGTGCAGCAACACCGGTCGAAAGTAGTAAAACCGTATTTTGTATTTGATGATTTTGTTTTCTAAAGGAATATTAAATTTAATAAATGTGTCAAGATCATTCGTTTCACTATTCTGGATCATTTTCATTCTAATAAATTAACCTGATACATTTACTTTACTTTAAATAAGCTATTTAGTGGTGTTGGTAAAAGGGTGGGAATACTGAATTTTCATAAGATTTCAAGTTAAAATTTACCTAGCAAAAAATGAAAACTTTTCAAATCTGAAGATATCACATGATTCTGCACATAGAACTACATCATTAATACCATGGGCCGATTTTTCAAACTCAAAAAAAAAAAATTCGCCTCCGTATGACACACCCTAATAGGGTAAGGACGTGTGTAGTCGGCGCTGCCCGCTAACGCGGCCGTGGTCTCTTGACCATGGAGACAGCTGCCAACCCGGTCTGTCGGGCCTTCCCCATCTCCTCCTCCCCATCTGGATTTATCAACATCCTCCCACCAACAGTACAGTGCAAAGTTTGACGATCAACCCACAACTGATATACAAAAGTGACAATTTCAACTCAAAACAAATGTTAGAGGGACAATCGTGCCGAGCGGTCAATATTGACCTGACGCGGACCTGTCCTCAGTACATTCACCACCACTTGATGAGAAGCCAAGAAAGACTCCATATTACTCCAGGAGAGAAGTGAGGACTCCCTCCTCCACCCAGGCAAATAACTCTAAATTCTTAACTACATCAAACGAGGAAGAAATACCATCTCCAACACCCTGTGTGAGCTGAAGGACCTACCCGGACCATGCAATGGCCATCCAATGAGGTCACAAGAATGTTTACAAGACCAGTTAATCTATATGTTGACTCTATGTTTCTTATGTTTTGTATTGAAAGCTTTTGTCAATCAAGTGACCCACTCCCCGATTTCACCATATGTAACTTATCACCTCTGTTCATTGCATATTTTCAGCTTTCGGGCTGCCATGTTTTCTTAATAAACCGTTAATTATTATTATTATTATTATTATTATTATTAGAAGCGCACAGAGAGGCAAAAAAAACGACAGACAGACAGACAGATATTCTATAGCAACACTTAGCTAATTCTCTCTCTGTCTGTACCTGATGATGTGTTAAGTGAGGTTTTGTTGGACACAAAAAATCCATCAGATACTGTAGGTCAGATATATAGTCTTTTTTGGTCACGCCAGGTCACTTCAGGTCACGTCAGGTTATATACCCTAGCCCCGCTAACGAGGCCATTCACAGTTGTCCTGTCCTATAAACTTTACGAGGTGATTAGAGTTATCAAGGCAGGAGAGGCCAATAGAGGTAATATTATGACCTCTGAATCATGCTAGCGTGAGGCTCTTAGAGGTCAAGGGAGGTCAGAGGTCATATGAGGTCAAAGGTACGAGTAAGAAAATCACACACACACACACCATGGTAATTTGTCACTCACTGTCTTTTTCAGTTAGTGTACCGGCCTTACCGTAGTCTATAATAATAATAATAATAATAATTAACGGTTTATTGAGAAAGTTCTGCAGCCTGAAGGCTTAAAATATACATTGGACAAAAAATTATTTATTACATACAAAAGCTTTCATTACTGAAAGAAGAAGAAACATGAATTGACCATACAAATTATTATAGCTTACAGTTGATGGCCCGGGCCCAGACTAGTCATTGAGACACCAGGTGGTGTGGTGTTTAGGTGGTGCAGTAACTCGTCGTCGGGTGTTGATATGAATGACTTCACCTGGTCATGGAGACATAAGAACATAAGAATGGAGGAAACTGCAGTGGGCCTATTTGCCCAAACTGGGCAGTCCCATATACACCCAACCCCTATTGCTCATATATCCATCCAACCTATGTTTGAAGCTATCTAGCGTATTCGAGTTAATGATGATATTTGGTAACTTGTTCCACTCGTCTACTACCCTATTTCTAAACCAATGTTTACATATATGCGCGCCTAAATCTAAATTTGTCTAATTTAACACCATTGTTACGAGTTCGCTCCTGGTTGGATAGTTTGAGTACCTTTGTAATGTCCCCTTTGTTCAGCCCTGACTTCCGTTTATCATATCAACATCTATCATATCGCCCCTCGCTCTACGTCTCTCGAGGGAGTGCAAATTATGATGCTTTAACCTGTCTCTGTACTTAATGTTACTAAAGCCCGGGATTAGTCTTCTTATTCTCTTCTGAATTCTTTCCAAGGATTCTTATCCATTCTGTAATACGGTGACCAGATTTGAACTGCGTAATCCAAGTGAGGTCTCACAAGCCCAAGATATAGTTTTAGGATGACCTCGCTAGTCTTGTAACTAACACTCCTTTGTATGAACCCAAGTACTTTATTAGCCTTGTTTCGAGCAAATACACATTGTTTACTTGGCTTAAGATTCATACTTATCATTATTCCTAAATCCTTCTCGCAGTCGGATTTATCAATAACATCGTTGTTCATCTGGTATCTGGTTTCCCTGTTTACATCTCCTATACTGAGTACTTTACATTTGTCTACATTGAATTTCATCTGCCATTTTTCAGACCATTCAAAATTTTTTTTTAGATCTTCCTGTAGTTTTGCGGAGTCCTCATCAGATTTAATTTCACTCCCTATTATAATGTCATCAGCAAATTTACTCAAGTTGCTGTCAACGCCGATATCTATGCCGTTTATGTATATAATAAATAATAATTGTCCAAGTACTGAGCCTTGGGGAGCTCCACTAGTGACGTTGCTCCAATCGAATTTAATGCCGTTAATGCTCACTCGCTGTTTCCTGTTCTGTTACCACAGACTAATCCATTTTAGAATATCTCCTTTAATGCCATGAGCCTCCATTTTTCTTATTAGTCTTTCGTGGGGGACTCTGTCAAAGGCTTTGCTAAAGTTGAGATATAGAACATAATATTTGTGCCCCTCGTCCACTGATTCGAAAACAGATGAAAAGAATGTTAATAGATTAGTTACACATGAACGCCTGCTTGTGAAGCCATGTTGGGAATCATTGATCAACTTGTGCTTCTCCAGGTGATTTCGAATAGAGTTTGAAATGGTTGCTTCTAGTAATTTGCCTACAGTTGATGTTAGACTAATAGGACGGTAGTTAGAGAATAGTGATCTATCTCTCTTTTTGAAAATCGGTAATACATTTGCTATCCTCCAGGATTCTGGTACTGGACCCGTTTTTAAGGACATGTTAAACACTTTTGCTAAGGGCATACTAAGCTCTTCCTTACATTCCTTTAATACTCTGGCAAATATATCATCGGGACCTGGTGACTTATTAGGCTTTAGTTTGTCTATTTGCTTATTAACGTCGTTACTTTTCACTCCTATCTTGCTTAATTTATTTTCTTCGCTATCTCTGTATGGAGTGGGAGCTTTGGGTATCATGTTTAAATTTTCGGTGGTGAAAACTATTGAAATATATTTATTTAGATTATTGCTCATTTCTCCGTCGTTATCAGTTAGCTCACCGGTATCTGACTGTACTGGTCCAATTTTTTCTCATGTTTTAGTTTGATACATTTGATAGAATCCCTTGGGGTTTGACTTCGCCTCCCTTGCTACCTTCAGTTCATTATTCCTCTTTGCTTTTCTTATCTCTTATCTCTGCCAATACCTAATAATAATCTCGGAGGTAAACTTCACCACGATTTATTCTCCTAACTATAGCCTTCCTTTGTCCAATAATATTATTTAAATAATTGCTTATCCATTTAGGTGTCATTGTTGTCTGATCTGAGTTTTCTGTATGGTATGCTCTGCCTTTGTGCATTAAGTTTCTCATTATTTAAATTGTTGTGGAACTCGTCAACCTCAGATCTCGTTATCAGGTCATCCTCAACCGTCAGGTCTCCAGGTAAGGTGAAGTCGCCCTCTGTGAGTGCATTGTGTGGGGTCACCTCATGTGAGGTCATGTAATTCACCCTTAAGTGTGATACCCCTTCTCTCAGCTGCCTCTTCAAACTATCAAAGTTTGCCCTTCTGAAATCTGAGACTTTAGTGGAATTTTCCTTGCGGCTGCCCTGAAATTCTAACTGGAATCTAATTTCCGGTGTGGTGTTTAGGAGGTGCTTGGGTGTTGACATGAAGCACCTCATGTGGTCATGGGGACACTGTGTGGTGTGGGGTGGTGTCAGGTGGTAGAAAGTGGCGATGATGAGGATGGTGCAGTAGTCCACTGCCAAACCTTGCTAGTGCTTGGTGGTGGAGGTCACTGAGGGATGGCATTTCCAGCGTGGAGAGAGCGTTGTTGTAGCCGGAGTAGTCTGCGCCGAGCATGATTCTGCAGACCCTCTTCTGTACCTTCTCTAGCTGACGTTGTTGGGTGGAGTTGAGAGAAGACGACCAGGCTGGTGACGCATACGTTAATTTGGGGAGTATAAATGCGTTGTAGATGGTCCTCAGCTCTGGCGTGGGTGCCCCAGGTGACCTGAGTCGTCGTAGCATGTAGAGTTGGTACGAGGCTGCCTTGATTGTGTTGTTTACATGGGCCTTCCAGTCCAGTTTGTGGTCTATAGTTACACCCAGGAGTTGGACAGACTGCACCAGCTGGAGAGGATGGGCACCCACTGTGACTGCTGGGGCTTGCACTGGAGTGGTGGCGGTATTGATGTGCATGACTACGGTTTTGGTGTGGTTGATAGTGACCTTGTTCTCCGTAGTCCATGCCTGTAGCCTGTCCAGGGTGCCTTGTAGCGATGAGTAGTCCAGTGAGGTATTGTCCACTGTAGCCCCCACAGTACAGTCATCCTTGTATGTATGTATGTATGTATGTATGTATGTATGTTTAATCTCACTTCCTGATAATTTCTTAATTAATTCCACTAATAATATTTTTCGGGTTTAATTATTGTCACCCTTATATGGATGAAATAATTAAATAATGTCAGGTGCATTATAGGTTTAGATGATTGAAATAAGTGGATTATATTATTCATTTTGATCTTAATTATCATCTTATAGGTAGTAGGCAGCTACCAAACAGGGAGGTACTGGGAAGATATTGGAAGCATAATGTGTTGGTAGACCCTGCTGCGATATGTGACCAAGTCCCAGGTTGATGATCTGACTTTCTGCCTCATTTACACATAACTGCAGGGTCTCAATTGTTTCTCTTACAACACAACATACATATATTGTTTGTCACTATTGATATTTTTTTCATCAGGTTGAGTTAGACCACAAGACGTCAAAAGGTTCAGTTAGACCACAAAACGTCATAAGGTTGAGTTAGACCACAAGACGTCATCAGGTTGAGTTAGACCACAAGACGTCATAAGGTTGAGTTAGACCACAAGACGTCATCAGGTTGAGTTAGACCACAAGACGTCATAAGGTTGAGTTAGACCACAAGACGTCATCAGGTGGAACTTAGACCACAAGACGTCATCAGGTTGAGTTAGACCAAGACAAGTTGAGTTAGACCACAAGACGTCATAGGTTGAGTTAGACGTCATAAGGTTGAGTTAAAACACAAGACGTCATCAAGTTGACTTAGACCACAAGACGTCATCAGGTTGACTTAGACCACAAGACGTCATCAGGTTGACTTAGACCACAAGACGTCATCAGGTTGACTTAGACCACAAGACGTCATAAGGTTGAGTTAGACCACAAGACGTCATCAGGTTGAGTTAAACCACAAGACGTCATCAGGTTGAGTTAGACCACAAGACGTCATCAGGTTGAGTTAGACCACAAGACGTCATAAGGTTGAGTTAGACCACAAGACGTCATAAGGTTGAGTTAAACCACAAGACGTCATCAGGTTGAGTTAAACCACAAGACGTCATAAGGTTGAGTTAGACCACAAGACGTCATCAGGTTGACTTAGACCACAAGACGTCATCAGGTTGAGTTAAACCACAAGACGTCATAAGGTTGAGTTAAACCACAAGACGTCATAAGGTTGAGTTAGACCACAAGACGTCATCAGGTTGACTTAGACCACAAGACGTCATCAGGTTGACTTAGACCATGACGTCATAAGGCTGAGTTAGACCACAAGACGTCAAACGGTTCAAAGACCATAAGACGTCATAAGGTTGAGTTAGACCACAAGACGTCAAAAGGTTGAGTTAGACCACAAGACGTCATAAGGTTGAGTTAGACCACAAGACGTCATAAGGTTGAGTTAGACCACAAGGCGTCATAAGGTTGAGTTAGACCATAAGACGTCATAAGGTTGAGTTAGACCACAAGACGTCAAAAGGTTGAGTTAGACCACAAGACGTCATAAGGTTCAGTTAGTCCACAAGACGTCATAAGGTTAAGTTAGACCACAAGACGTCATAAGGTTGAGTTAGACCACAAGACGTCATAAGGTTGAGTTAGACCACAAGACGTCATAAGGTTGAGTTAGACCATAAGACGTCATAAGGTTGAGTTAGACCACAAGACGTCAAAAGGTTGAGTTAGACCACAAGACGTCATAAGGTTGAGTTTCAGACCACAGAGACGACGTCATAAGGTTGAGTCACAGACGTCATAAGGTTGAGTTAGACCACAAGACGTCAAAAGTAGTTAGGACCACAAGACGTCATAAGGTTCAGTTAGACCACAAGACGTCATAAGGTTCAGTTAGACCACAAGACGTCATAGAGGTTGAGTTAGACCACAAAAACGTCATAAGGTTGAAGACCACAAGACGTCATAAGGTTGAGTTAGACCACAAGACGTCATAAGGTTGAGTTAGACCACAAGACGTTGAGTTAGACCACAAGACGTCAAAGGTTAGTTAGACCATAAGACGTCATAAGGTTGAGTTAGACCACAAGACGTCAAAAGGTTGAGTTAGACCACAAGACGTCATAAGGTTCAGTTAGTCCACAAGACGTCATAAGGTTAAGTTAGACCACAAGACGTCATAAGGTTGAGTTAGACCACAAGACGTCATAACAGTGTGGGGTCGACACAAGACTATGTGTACACCTCGCTGTTCCAGGCAGTGTTGCTCACCTCACGCAACCTTTATTATCCTCCCCAGGATTGGTGGAACAGTCGTGTCGGTCTGTGTGTCTCTGTTTTTAGTGTGTGTGTGTGTGTGTGTGTTTCAGCCGGGATCGATCATTCACAGTGTTGAGTGGATGTTTATTCTTTTGTGTTGGGGTGCTTAAACTTCTGGTCAGATAAGCTGTAGGGGGTCAATCTTTAAGTGAGAACGGTGGATATAGTAAATCTAATTCAGCTGAGCATATAAGGGGTGCTATTCTTCAGGTGATCCACGTTATTTTTATGGTGCATCAGCCGACGACCGTACATGTGATGATGAAAGATCATTGGTATATGGAAATATTTACTAACTGCCAATTACCGGTCAGAGTCATTACATAAAACACATTACTTATGTAGATATTGGGGCTTTATAATCTATGTCAGGTTAACCGGAGCACTAGAGGCCGGTACAGTTACTGTGGTCTGTGTGAGGTTAACCGGAGCACTAGAGGCCGGTACAGTTAGCGTGGTCTGTGTGAGGTTAACCGGAGCACTAGAGGCCGGTACAGTTAATGTGGTCTGTGTGAAGTTAACCGGAGCACTAGAGGCCGGTACAGTTAATGTGGTCTGTGTGAAGTTAACCGGAGCACTAGAGGCCGGTACAGTTAGTGTGGTCTGTGTGAGGTTAACCGGAGCACTAGAGGCCGGTACAGTTACTGTGGTCTGTGTGAAGTTAACCTTAGCACTAGAGGCCGGTACAGTTACTGTGGTCTGTGTGAGGTTAACCGGAGCACTAGAGGCCGGTACAATTAGTGTGGTCTGTGTGAAGTTAACCGGAGCACTAGAGGCCGGAACAGTTTGTATGATCTGTTACCTGAGGCTGGGTCACCTTGCCTCAGACTACAACCAACTTATGACAGGTTAGTGGTCTGGGCAGCAACCTGAAGAGAGGGAGAGTAGGACGATAGCCCCTAAACGATAGCCCCAGACAACAGCCCCATAGAAAGCCCCTGGGACACAGCTCTAGACACAGCCTCGTACAATAGCCTCTAGTACAACAAGCCCCAGTGATCAACTTAGTACAATATCCTCTAGTACAATAGCCGCCCCAGTACAATAGCCTCTAGCAATAGCTCTAGCACAATAGCCTCTAGTAAAACAGCCAATAGTACAATAGTCAGTACAATAGCCTCTAGTACAGTAGCCTCTAGTACAATAGCCTCGAGGACAATATCCTCAGTACAATAGCCTCTAGCACAATATCCCCAGTACAACAGCCCATAGCACAATAGCTTCTAGTACATAGCCTTGAGGACAATATCCTCTAGCACAATAGCCTCTAGAACAATAGCCCATAGCACAGCCTCTAATACAATAGCCTCGAGGCACATCCTCTAGTACAACATCCTCTAGTAATAGCCTCTAGTAAACAGCCACCAGTACAATATCCCCTAGCACAATAGCCTCTAGTACAACATCCCTAGCACAATAGCCCCAGGACAATAGCCTCTAGTACAGTCATCTCTAGCACATAGCCTCTACCACAACAGCCCCAGTACAATAGCCTCTAGTACAACAGCCTCCAGCAATAACAGCCCTAGCAATAGCCTCTAGCACACAGCCTTCTGTACAATAGCCTCTACTACACAGCCCTAGTACAATAGCCTCTAGTCACAATAGCCTCCAGCACAATAGCCTCTAGCAATAGCCCGCACAAAGCCTAGCAATAATAGCCTCCAGTACAATAGCTTTAGGACATGGCCTCCTAGCACATTGCCTCTAGTACAACAGCCTATAGTAATAACAGCTTCTGAATCATCTTGTACACAGCCTCTAGTACACAGCCTATAGTACAATAGCCTCTAGCACAAAGCCTGTAGCACAATAGCCCAGTACAATAGCTTCTAGGACAATGGCCTCTAGCACATAGCTCTAGTACAATAGCCTATAGTACAACAGCCTCAGTACACAACCTCAGGCACAATAGCCTCCAGCACAATAGCCCTCAGTACAATAGCCTCTAGCACAATAGCCTCTACTACAATAGCCCCTGCACAACAGCCAAAGCCTGTAAAATAAATAGCCTCAGCACACAGCTCTAGCACAATAGCCTATAGTTCAATAGCCTCACTACAATAGCCCTCGTACAATAGCCTCTAGAACAAAAGCCTCTTGCAATAGCCTCCAGTACAATAGCTTCTAGGACAATGGCCTCCTGCACAATATCCTCTAGTACAATAGCCTCTAGTACAATAGCTTCTACTACAATAGCCTGCACATAGCCTGCTCTCAGTACAACAGCCTATAGTACAATAGCTTCAGACAATGGCCTCTAGTACAATAGCCTCTAGCACAGCCTCTAGTACACAGCCTCTAGTACAAAAGCCCTAGTACAATAGCCTCCAGTACAATAGCTTAGGACAATGGCCTCTGTACATTAATGCCTCTAGCACAACAGCTCATAGTACAACAGCCTCTAGTACAATAGCCCCATAGCACAGCCCAGCACACAGCCTCTAGCACAATATCTCTAGTACAACAGCCTATAGTACAACAGCCTCTAGCACAATAGCCAGAGACAATGGCTCTAGTAAAATAGCCTCTAGTACAACATATACCTAGCACAATAGCTCTCTAGCACAACAGCCTCTTGTACAACAGCCCCTAGTGCAACATCCTCTAGTACAACAGCCTCAGTATAATAGCCCCTAGACAATAGCCTCAGTACACAGCCACTAGCACAATAGCCTCATGCAACAGCCCTATGCTAACAGACTCCAGTACACATGCCTCTAGTACAATATCTCTAGTACAATAGCCTATAGTACAATAGCCTCTAGTACAATAGCTTCTAGGACAATGGCCCATATTATAATATCTCTAGCACAATAGCCTCTAGTAAAATAGCCTCTAGTACAATAGCCTCTAGTACAACATCCTCTAGTCCAATAGCCTCTAGTCAATAGCCTTGTACAACAGCCTCTTGTACAACAGCCTCTAGTACAACATCTGTAGTACAATAGCCTCTAGTACAATAGCCTTCAGACAATAGCCTCTAGCATAAACAGCCACTAGTACAATAGCTTCTAGCACAATAGCCTCTAGCTAATAGCCCTAGGACACAGCCTCTAAGCTAATATCCTCTAGTACACAGCCTATAGTACAACAGCCCTAGTACAATAGCCTCTAGTACAATAGCTTCTAGAACAATGGCCTCTAGTACAATACCTCTAGTACAATAGCCTATATTACAATAGCCTGTACACAATAGCCTCCAGTACAATAGCTTCTAGGACAATGGCCTCTAGTACAATAGCCTCTAGTACAATAGCCTATAGTACAACAGCCTCTAGTACAATAGCCTCTAGCACAATAGCCTCCAGCACAATAGCCCCTAGGACAATAGCCTCTAGTACAATAGCCACGTACAATAGCTTCTAGTACAATAGCCTCTAGTACCAATAGCCTCTAGGACAATAGCCTCTAGTACAATATCCTCCAGTACAATAGCCTATATTACAATAGCCTGTAGTACAATAGCTCTAAAGCACAATAGCCATATAGCTTTAGTACAATAGCTCTAGTACAATAGCCCTAGTACAATAGCCTCAGTACAATATCCTCTAGTACAATAGCCTACATAATAGTCAGTAATAGCCTCTAGTGCAATAGCCTCTAGTGCAATAGCCTCTATAATAGCCTCAGTATAATGGTAATGATAGACAGGTCACGGTGTCGCTGGGTGTTTTGACGTCACCAGGTCATGCAAGGTCAAGAGGCCGATGGATCACCATTATCTTACTGCCACCACACGTACACCACCACCACATGCTGGGTCACAAGTTATGTTAGGTTTACCAGGATTATGTTAGGGTCACCAGGATTATGTTAGGTCACCAGGATTATGTTAGGTCACCAGGATTATGTATCTGTGCAGCAAGAATGACGAAAAATGATTCGACTTACAAACCTTCATAAGTATATTAAAGAACTAAACTTGCATTCTCAGGACGAAGAGTGGGAGATATGATAGATGTATTTAAGCGGGTGAAAGGAATCAATAAAGGATATAGATAAGTTCTTATAATATCAGAGCAGGATAGACTAGTAGCAACGGATTTATGTTGATAAGTTTAGGTTTGGAGGGAGACAGGAAGGAACTGGTTCACAAATAGGGTGGTGGACGAGTGAACAAGCTAGCAACTTTGTAGTAAGTGCTGGAATGCTGGAAAGTTTTAAAAGGAGGCTAGATAGATTCATGATGATACAGAGGTCGTGCCCCCAAGTGTCCCGTAGTGACTAAGCGAAAAATGGCTGCCTTGGTTCGTTGTGTCTTTGGGAGAAGAGGAGCGTAGTGTGAGGAAAGACGACCTACTGGCCACTCTGTTAAGGCAGCTGGGGCAGTTGGAGGAGTGAGGTTGACACTCTCTAAAAGGGGGGAAAATGAAGCCCCTCAGAGTGAACTCCCTGGTAGGTGTCCCAGCAGGACACCTGCGAAGGAGGAGCAGGAGGGAGAGGGTTGTTCCAAGGGACTAGTTTTAGACTCAGGAAAGCTGACCAGGGTGTGGAGCAGAACCTCACCAGGGTGCTGGAGGAAGCTGGCGGGGAAGAGAAGAGAGGCAGGACGGTATGGGAGAAGGAGAGGAAAGGGCAGTTAGAAACCCCTGCCCACAGGTAAGGTCACGTGGTAGTTGTAGACAGCCAGGTGAGATTTTTAGATAGGACTTTGTGTAAGAGATAGAAAACGTAGGACTAGGGTGTGTGTTTTCCTGGGGCTGATAGGGATGTAGTCGAGAGGATAGATAGGGTTGCTCAGGGAGGGTACCAACCAGTAGTGTGTCTTAGTGGAGAAACGACATAGAGGTTAGAGGAGGAACCTTTCAAGAGGTATAGGGAGGCGCCAGAAGATTAGTAGGAGGGATCCCGATAGTGTGGTGTCTTGCCTGGAAGAGGGTTGGTCGTGAATGGCTGTCCAGGCACTGCTATAAATTGTCGACTGGAAAAACATTGTAGCAAACAATGGTTGGGCATTCATTGATAGCTGGTAAGCGATTCTATGGACAATGACCACCTGTAACAGTCGCATTAAGCACTTTGTCTCATGCGGGGGTGAAAAGAAGTTGTCTGCATTCCTGGAGCGTGAAATTGCCACCCAAAGGGGCTTTCACAGTAGAGAGAGGTCGGCAAGTGGAGTCAAAAACAAGCTGGTCCTGGGAATAAAAATTGTTACTCAGAACAAGGTAAAACTAGGACCAGGGAAGAGTAGGTTTAAAATGTACTATACAAACAGTAGGAGCGTTAGAAATAAAATAGATTCTACGGAGAGCGGTTGTATGTACCGAGAATGTAGACGTATAGCAATCACCGAAACTTGGATGAATCTGGCGAGCAAATTTTTTTTATCAGAGCAAATATGAAGCAAGCAAACTTTTCAAGGACAGGAAGGTAGAAGGGGAGGGTCGCACTCTTCGTCAAGGATACATTAAAATGTTGTATTAATAATTCCAATAAAGGGTGAAATAGAACTGAAATTGTATGCGTAGAAATGGAAGAAAGAGAAAACTAATTATGGGAGTGATTTACAGGCCCCAAGTTCCTGGGAAAGAAGCAGCTCAGCCCATATGGCAGGAAATGAGTAGGCAGCAAAATATAACAACCTGTGCATTATGGGGATTTCAACTTCAGAACTATTGAAATGGGACAACATTCAGGTGACTATGAATCTGAAGACTTCCTAGATGCAGTACAGGACACTTGAAACAACTAATTACAGAACCTACTAGAGGTGACAATATATTAGACCTAGCATAATTGTAAATAAAGAAAATATTATCAGAGATATCACAGTCGGGGGAAGAACTAGGTAACAAAGTGACCACAGAGTAAAATCAGGTTCACCCCAAATTGGGAAAACCCAGAAAACAATGACAATATGGTCAGGAGTCCCAAACTTTCGGTTGGCGGATTATCAGGGTTAAGAAGGTACTAGGTGAGGTCACCTTAAACAGTCACGTCATCCCCAGTAGAAAGCAAGAGGTCATAGTTAGACACAACTACGATCATGACTATAATATATTCACTAGTATATTTACATAAAGCAATAAGCAAAATATACAGAAAAATTAGGTCAAATAAGAGTCTATCAAGATGGACGACCAGAAACTCTAAACATGACATAGGAATACTTGAAAGGAATATATAAGAAATTAAAAGGAGGGGAGGAGCTGCTCAGAAATAGTATACCAATCATCTAGGAATGTTAATAAAAATGTAAGGAAAGCAAAAGAGAGATCATGAAATCAAACAAGAGAATCCAAGGCGAATCCCAAGCGATTTTCCAGATGCAGAACAAAGGTCAAGGACAAAGTTGGGGCCTTTAAAGTCAGAGAGGGGAGAAGTGATGTAATGGCAAAAGAAGAAATAAGCAAGGTATTGAATAGCCATTTATCAGTTTTCACAGAAGAAATTTGGAGGAAATTCCAGATCGAACTGATATTTAGGGAAAGGAAGAAGAGAAATTAAAGAATAATTATCAGAAAAGAAGATGTTTCATTGAAGATAAACAACTAAAGAAAACAACTCAAGGCCGATGAAATTTTCCTCGAAGTCTTGAAAGAGTGTAGGGAACAGATTTATGGACCCCCTCGTAAATTTATTACAAAATTGCCAGACACAGGAGTTGTGCCAGACCAGGTTAGGAATGCAAGTTAGAATGGAAATACTTGACCTGACCTAACATGGCCTGTACCTGACCTAATCTAACTTGACCCTAATCTAAACTGATATCACCTAACCTGACCACCCACACACATAAGAACATAAAATGCACTGTAGTTTGAGCTCTCCATCTAGTTATTATATATCTTATTTGTATCTTATGTTACTTGTATATTATTTGTAATTCGAAACCCATTCCCCAAATATGTAACTGTATATTTTCAGCCTTCTGGCTGCAAGCTCTTCAAAAACCGTTAATTATTATTATTATTATTATTATTATTATTATTATTATTATTATTATTATTATTATTATTATTATTATTATTATTATTATTATTATTCTTATTATTATTATTATTAGAATATAACAATGGGGGAAACTGCAACAGGCCTATTGGCCCATACTGGGCAGTCCTATTCTCCCAACCCCTATTGCTCATATATCCATCCAGTGTATTCGAAGTTAATGATGATGTTGGTAACTTCACTCATCCACTACTGTATTTCCATTCTAACCCTCACCCAGCCTTTACTCACCCACCCACCCACCTGTCGTCACCAAGAACCAATTCATCACCTTACAGTCCACCTGAACATTACCTGAGGTCGGTAATGACACAACGACGTCAGATCCTTATATAACCCTAATGTACCTCACACCTCTGGTTGAGCCCAGAGCAGCCTCACCTAACATAATCTAACCCCTAGAACCAAGGGCATAGATTAGGTGAGGGTTAGATAGGTTAGGATTAGGTTAAGGTTAGTTCATAACTAACCTCTCACCAAGGAACATAAGAAAATAAGAGTCTAATAGGCCGGTTGGCCTGTGCATAGCAGCTCTGTCGAGAGTTACTACCACTCTATCATCCATGAATCTATCTACTCCTTTTGAAACTGTCCAGCGTTCAGCACTTACTACAAGGTTGCTAAACTTTTCCACTCGTCCACCACCCTTTGTGAACCAGTTCCTTCCTATCTCCCTCCTAAACCTAAACTGATCAAACAAATCCGTTGCTTCAGTCCTATCCTGTTCGGATATTATAAGAACTTTATCTATATCCCTTTATTGATTCCTTTCTTCCAAATACTATTGTACAAGAGGCTGTTGTACTAGGGCTGTTAGTAGAGGCTTTGTACTAGAGGCTGTTAGAGGCTATTGTGGAGGCTATTGAATAGAGGCTATTGTACTAGAGGCTATTGTAGTGAACTATTGTAATAGAGGATACTGTACTAGAGGCTATTGACTAGAGGCTATTGTACTAGAGGATATTGTACTAGAGGCTATTGTACTAGGGATATTGTATATGGCTATTGTACTGAGGCTATTGCTACTAAGGCTATTGTACTGAGGCTATTGTACTAAAGGCTATTGTACTAGGATATTATGTGGGGATTTGTACTAGGGCTATTGTACTGGAGGATATTGTACTAGAGGATATTGTACTGATGGCTATTGTACTGGAGGTTTTGTACTAGAAGATATTGTACTAGAAACTATTGTACTAGAGGGATGTTGTACTAGTGGCTTGTACTAGAGGCTATTGTACTGGAGCTATTGCACCAGAGCTATTGTACTAGGAGCTTTGTACAGGAGGATATTGTACTAGAGGCTATTGTACTGAGGATATTGTACTAGAGACTATTGTTAGGAGATATTATTGCTAGTGGCTTTACGAGAGGCTTTGTACTAGGGCCATTGCAGAGCTGTACTAGAGGGCTATTGTACAGAGGATGTTGTACTAGAGGCTATTGTACGAGGATATTGTACTAGTGGCTGTGTACTAGAGGCTATTGCACCAGAGGCTATTGTACTAGGCTATTGTACAGGAGGAATGTACTAGAGCTGCTGTACTAGAGGATATTGTACTAGTGGCTATTGTACTGGAGGCTGTGCAAGAGGCTATTGTACTAAGAGGATATGCACCAGAGGCTATTGTACTAGAGCTTTGTACAGGAGGATGTTATCAGAGGCTATTGTACTAGAGGATTTGTACAAGAGGATATTGTACTAGAGGATATTGCCCTCGAGGCTATTGTACCAGAGGCTACGTTAGGGGCTATTGTACTAGAGGCTATTGTACTATGGGCTGCTATTGTACTAGAGTGATATTGTACTAAAGGATATTGTCCTCGAGGCTATTAAAAAGCTATTGTACTAGGGCTATTGTACTAGAGGCTATTGTACTAAAGGATATTGTCCTCCAGGCTATTGTACTAGAGGCATATTGTATTAGAGGCTGTCTAGAGGCTATTGTACTAGAGCTATTGTACCATGGGCTATTGTACAAGAGGATATTGTACTAGAGGATATTGTACTAGAGAATATTGTACTAGAGGATATTGTACTAGAGGATATTGTACTAGTGGCTATTGTCCTAGAGGCTATTGTACTAAAGGATATTGTCCTCCAGGCTATTGTACTAGAGGCTATTGTATTAGAGGCTATTGTACTAGAGGCTATTGTACTAGAGCTAATGTACCATGGGCTATTGTACAAGAGGATATTGTACTAGAGGATATTGTACTAGAGAATATTGTACTAGAGGATATTGTACTAGAGAATATTGTACTGGAGAATATTGTACTAGAGGCTATTGTACTGGAGGATATTGTACTAGAGGATATTGTACTAGTGGCTATTGTACTGGAGGATATTGTACTAGAGGATATTGTACTAGAGACTATTGTACTAGAGGATATTGTACTAGAGGCTATTGTACTGAGGATATTGTACTAGGGCTATTGTACTAGAGGCTATTGCACCAGAGGGCTATTGTACTAGAGGCTATTGTACAGGAGGATATTGTACTAGAGGCTATTGTACTAGGGCTGTTGCTAGGAGGATATTGTACTAGAGGCTTTGTACTAGAGGCTATTGTACTAGGGGCTATTGTACCAGAGGCTATTATAAATGGCTACAATAGAGGATATTGTACTAGAGGATATTGTACTAGAGACTATTGTACTAGAGGATATTAATAGAGGCTATTGTACTAGAGGATATTGCACTAGTGGCTATTGTACTAGAGGCTATTGCACCAGAGGCTATTGTACTAAAGGCTTGTACAGGAGGATATTGTACTAGAGGCTTGTACAGAGTGACTATGGCTATTTAAGAGGCATTATAAGAGGATGTACTAGAGACTATTGTACTAGGGATATTGTACTAGAGGCTATTGTACTAGAGGATGCTGTACTAGTGGCTATTGTACTAGAGGCTATTGCACCGAGAGGCTATTGTACTAGAGGCTATTGTAAAAGGAGGATATTGTACTAGAGGCTATTGTACTAGAGATATTGTACTAGTGGCTATTGGTACTAGAGGCTATTGCACCAGAGGCTATTGTACTAGAGGCTATTGCACCAGAGGCTATTGTACTAGAGGCTATTGTACAGGAGGATGTTGTACTAGGAGGCTGTGCACTAGAGGATATTGTACAAGAGGATATTGTACTTAGAGGATGATGCCCCTCGAGGCTATTGTACCAGAGGCTATTGTAACTAGGGGCTATTGTACTAGAGGCTATTGTACTATGAGCTATTGAGTAACTAGAGGATATTGTACTAAAGGATAGCCCTCGAGGCTATTAAAACAAGAGGCTATTGTACTAGGGCTATTGTACTGAGGCTATTGTACTAAAGGATATTGTCTCCAGGTTATTGTACTAGAGGCTATTGTAATAGAGGCTATTGTACTAGAGGCTATTGTACTAGAGCTATTGTACATGGGCTATTGTACAAGAGGATATTGTACTAGAGGATATTGTACTAGAGAATATTATATTAGAGGATATTGTACTAGGAGGATATTGTACTAGTGGCTATTGTCCTAGAGGCTATTGTACTAAAGGATATTGTCCTCGGCTATTGTACTAGAGGCTATTGTATTAGAGGCTATTGTACTAGAGGCTATTGTACTAGAGCTTATTGTACTATTCACAGGCCAAGAGGATATTGTACTGAGGATATTGTACTAGAGAATATTGTACTAGAGAATATTGTGTACTAGAGACTATTGTACTGAGGATATTGTACTAGAGATATTGTACTAGTGGCTATTGTGCTGGAGGATATTGTACTAGAGGATGTTGTACTAGAGACTATTGTACTAGGAGGATATTGTACTAGAGGCTATTGTACTAGAGGATGTACTAGTGGCTATTGTTGTACTAGAGGCTATTGCACCAGAGGCTATTGTACTAGAGGCTATTGTACAGGGAGTGATATTGTACTAGAGGCTATTGTACTAGGAGGCTATTGTACTAGAGGATATTGTACTAGAGGCTATTGTACTAGAGGCTATTGTACTAGGCTATTGTACTAGAGGCTGCTGTGAACTATGGGCTATTGTGCTAGAGGATATTGTACTAGAGGATATTGTACTAGAGACTATTGTACTAGAGGATATTGTACTAGGGGCTATTGTACTAGAGGATATTGTACTAGTGGCTATTGTACTAGAGGCTGTTGCACCAGGAGGCTGTTGTACCAGGAGGCTATTGCACAGGAGGATTTGTACTAGAGGCTATTGTACTAGGAGGCTATTGTACTATGGGCATGTGCTAGAGGCTATTGTGTCAGAGGATATTGTACTAGAGACTATTGTACAGAGGATTTTGTGCTAGAGGCTGTTGTGCTAGAGGATATTGCACTAGTGGCTATTGTACCAGAGGCTATTGCACTAGAGGCTATTGTCCAGAGGCTTTTGTACAGGAGGATATTGTACTAGGGGCTATTGTAATTAGAGGCTATTGTGCTCGAGGGAGGCCCTCGAGAGGCTATTGTACCAGAGGCTATTGTACTAGGGCTATTGTACTAGAGGCTATTGTGCTATGGGCTGTTGTACTAGAGGAATTGTGATAAAGGATATTGTCCTCGAGGCTGTTAAATTAGGGCTGTTGTACTAGGGGCTATTAATTAGAGGCTATTGTACTAAAGGATATTGTCCCAGGCTATTGTACTAGAGGCTATTGTATGAGGCTATTGTACCTGAGGCTATTATACTGGAGGATATTGTAGCTAGAGGATATTGTACTAGTGGCTATTGTACTGGAGGATGTTGCACTAGAGATATTGTACTAGAGACTATTGTACTAGAGGATATTGTACTAGAGGGCTATTGTACTAGAGGATGTTGTACTAGTGGCTGTACTAGAGGCTATTATTGCAGAGGCTATTGTACTAGGAGGCTGTTGTACAGGAGGATATTGTACTGAGGGCTATTGTAGTTAGAGGCTATTGTACTAGAGATATTGTACTCAGAGGATATTGCCCTGAGGCTATTAAAACTAGAGGCTATTGTACTAGAGGCTATTGTAATTAGAGGCTATTGTACTAGAGGATACTGTACCAGGGCTATTTGTACAAGGATATTGTACTAGAGGATATTGTCACTAGAGGATATTGTAACTAGAGGCTATTTTACTAGAGGATATTGTACTAGAGGCTATTTACTAGAGGCTATTATACTAGAAGATATTGTACTAGAGGATATTGCACTAGAGCTATTGTACTAGAGGATATTGTACTATAGGCTATTGTACCCACATATATCTGGCTACAGTAACTGTGTCGTCCTCAAATGCTACTGTTAACTTCAAACACAGACCACACTAACTGCAACGGCCTCTATGTACCAGGATAACTACACACAGACCACACTAACTGTACCAGTCTATAGTGCCAGGGGCTAACTTCACAGAGACCACACCACTGTACAGGGCTCCTCTAGAGCCAAGGTTAACTCACACAGACCACACTAACTGTACCGGCATTTAGTGCCCTGTTAACCCCACACATCCACACTAATCAGGCCTGCCCTATTGCTACGGCTAACCTCACACAGACCACACCACCCTACCCTCCTTCTCTACTGCCCAGCTAACCTCACACAGACCACACTAACTTTGTAATAGTCCTCAGAGCAAGGTCAACCTCACAAACAGACCAACAAACTGTTCCGGCCTCAGTGCCCAGTTAATTCACACAGACCACACTAACTGTACTGCACCCTAGTGCCCGGTTAACCTCACACAGACCACAGTAACTGTACCGGCCTCCAGTGCTACAGTTAACCCCACAGACCACACTAACCGTACTGCCTCTAGTGCTCCAGTTAACCCTCACACAGACCACACTAACTGCACTGCCTCTAGTCGCCCAGTTAACTTCCACACAGACCACATTAACTGTACCGGCCTCTAGTGCTCCAAGTTAACCTCACACAGACCACACCTAACTGTACCGGCCCCTAGTGCCCCGGTTAACCCCACAGACCACCTAACTGTACCGGCCTCTAGTGTCAACCCCACACAACCACAAACACCCCCAAAGTTAACCACACAGACCACAGAATCTGTACCGGCCTCTAGTGCTCCGGTTAACCTGACATAGATTATAAAGCCCCAATATCTACATAAGTAATGTGGTTTTATGTAATAGACTCTGACCGGTAATTGGCAGTTAGTAAATATTTCCATTTACCAATGATATTTCATCATCACATGTACGGTCAAGCTGCTGATGCACCATAAAATAACGTGGATCACCCTGAAGAATAGCACCCCTTATATGCTCAGCTGAATTAGATTTATTATATCCATTCTCACTTAAAGATTGACCCCTACAGCTTATCTGACCAGAAGTTTACACCCCAACACAAAAAGAATACACATCCACTCAACACTGTGAATGACCGATCCTGGCTGAACACACACACACACACACACACACACTAAAAACAGAGACACACAGACCGACACGACTGTTCCACCAATCCTGGGGAGGATAATAGCGTTGCGGAGGTGACCAACACTGCCTGGAACAGCGAGGTGTACACACAGTCTTGTCTCGACCCCACACTGCAATGACGTCTTGTGGTCTAACTCAACCCATGACGTCTTGTGGTCTAACTCAACCTATAACGTCTTGTGGTCTAACTCAACCTTATGACGTCTTGTGGTCTAACTCAACCTTTCTATGACGTCTTGTGGACTAACCTAACCTTATGACGTCTTGTGGTCCATCCCAACCTTATGACGTCTTGTGGTCTAACTCAACCTTATGACGCCTTGTACCAACTCAACCTTATGACGTCTTGTGGTCTAATCAACCTGATGACGTCTTGTGGTCTAACTCAACCTTATGATGGTACTAACACTGCTGTGGTTGCCCTGCTTTACGTGACCTGACTTGACCTAACGAGAGTTTTTAACCTTGATAATTGGTACTGTTAAGGATGGACTGCCATGCAAGGGTGTCTATTCTTCACGTGAACCAGAGCAATACGTAACTGAACGAAGCATACTGA
>NW_024750461.1:0-3633 GCF_018991925.1 Homarus americanus
CGGCCAGTAACTCACGTGAGTCAGCATATATATATATATATA
The DNA here is from genome assembly GCF_018991925.1 of Homarus americanus. NCBI lineage: Eukaryota > Metazoa > Arthropoda > Malacostraca > Decapoda > Nephropidae > Homarus > Homarus americanus. The sequence goes on from NW_024750461.1 coordinate 43, forward strand.
TATATATATATATATATATATATATATATATATATATATATATATATATATATATATATATATATATATATATATATATATATATATATATATATATATATATGCAAGTAAATCACTAATTCTCTCATCCGTTTCCCGTGGACTTAAATCATAATATATTATTTTTATGAAGTGTTAACCTCATATAATAATAATAATAATAATAATAATACTAATAATAATAATTAACGGTTTATTGAACACATGGATTATGCGGTTCAGTTCTGGTGTCCTTATTATAGAATGGACATAGATTCTTTGGAGAGAGTACAAAGAAGAATGACAAAAATGATCCATAATATTAGAAACCTTCCATATGAAGAAAGACTGAAAAGCTTAGGCTTACATTCATTAGAGAGGCGTAGAGTTAGGGGAGATATGATAGAGGTGTACAAGTGGGTAAGAGGGATTAACAAGGGTAAAATGGAAGATGTTCTGAAGCTCAGTAATAACGAAATAACTAGAACAAATGGCTTTAAATTAGATACATTCCGATTCAGAAAGGATATAGGCAAGCACTGGTTTGGTAATAGAGTTGTGGATATGTGGAATAGGCTACCGAGTGCTATAGTAGGATCGGGGACGCTAGGGAGCTTCAAGACGAAGTTGGATAGGCACATGGAAGTGCTGGGATGGGTGTGAAAGGGATCTGCCCTGTATGGGCCAGTCGGCCTCCTGCAGTATCCCACTTTCTTATGTTCTTATGTTCTTATAAGTGATGCAAATATGATATATACAAAGGGGTGGAGAAGGTCATTTAACAGGGAATTTCAATAAACAAGTAGTAACAGTGTAAAAGTAAAATTCGTAGGGAGTGAACACACTGGTTAACTACAAGTTGTTGATAATTTTTACAATCATTGGAATTGGGCTGTTCCTACAGCGCTCAGTACAAGATCGTAAAGGCTGGATGCGGTTGTAGTGTCGAACAGCAATTCACGGACGTGAGATCTTGGGGAAGCAAGAGGACAGGGTGACGAGGATGGTGCAGAAGTTACTCCCCATATTTACCTATAAGGTCACAGTGATGATCAGAAAGAATAAAAAAAATCAATGTGTTAGGCACTTCTTGATATGTGGAGTAAGATGGGGAGAGAATAATCTTGAATGCCTTCTTCTGCACTTTATCCAGCTGTTTCAATTGTGTGGCATTTAGGGAGGAAGACCAGACAGGGAAAACATAAGTGAACCTGGGAAGTATGAATGTTGAGGAGCTAGGGCTCTCAAACTCGGATGGACTTGAGACGACGGAGGAGCTGGAGACGAACATTGGAATATTTGACACTAAGGTGTGCTTCCCAATTTAATTTGTTATCTATAGTGACATCGAAGATGTTGGTGTAGTCTGTTGGGCGAAATATAATTGGTGGATATGGGACAAGGTCAGAGGAAAGGGTGATGTACATAACTATGGTCTTGGTATGGTTGATGGTGACATGGTTGTTGGTGGCCCAATTTTGGACATTGTTCAATATATTTTGAAGGGCGCTGTAGTCGGAAGCAGAGTTATTCACACTGATCCCAAAGGTGGAGTCGTCGACATATTTCCAACGAGCCGAAGTTTCTCTCAGGGTATCATTGATAAGGATAAGGAAGCAGAACGGTCCCATCTAAGTACCTTGCGAGACGCCACAGGTGAGTGACTGAAAGGTGCACACAGCTCCTCGGAAGCGTACGGCTTGGCGTCGGTCGCTAAGGAAGTCTGTAAGTCATGGTATAAGACTTCTCTGAAGCCGAGGTCGATAACTTTTGTTGATGAATAAATTGTGGCCAAAATATCGAATGCCTTGGTGAAGTAAATGAAGGCAACAGCCATTAGACGACTTGCGTTTTTACAAATGGTGGTATACGTGGTCGAGAACGTTGTTATAAGACTTATGATTTATTACCAGTGGGGAAATGTAATGCATTTGCTTGAAGTCATTGTTTAATGTTGTAATTGTTCATTACTGCAATTTTGAAAAGCAGACCAATACGAAATTCATCACACAAAAATTATATTTTATTGAAGAGTAATGTAAAAATTACAGTTCATTAGACCATTACAAACACACACACATAAGAACATAAGAACATAAGAATGGAGGAAACTGCAGCGGGCCTATTGGCCCATACTAGGCAGTTCCGTTTACACCCAACCCCTATTGCTCATATGAGCATCCAACCTATGTTTGAAGCAATTCAGCGTATTCCAGTTAATGATGATATTTGGTAACTTGTTCCATTCATCCACTACTCTGTTTCCAAACCACTGTTTACCTATTTCACGCCTAAATCTAAATTTGTCTAATTTAAAACCATTGTTACGAGTTCGCTCCTGGTTGGATAGTTTGAGTACCTTTGTAATGTCCCCTTTGTTTAGCCCTGACTTCCACTTATACACCTCTATCAGGTCGCCCCTCGCTCTACGTCTCTCAAGGGAGTGCAAATTAAGATGCCTTAACCTGTCTCTATACTCACTGTTCCTAATGCCCGGGATTAGTCTTGTCATTCTCCTCTGAATTCTTTCCAAGGATTCTATATCCATTCTGTAATACTGTGACCAGAACTGAACTGCATAATCCAGGTGTGGTCTCACAAGAGCAAGATACAGTTTTAGGATGACCTCACTAGTCTTGTAACTAACACTCCTTTGTATGAACCCAAGTACTTTATTAGCCTTGTTACGAGCAAAAACACATTGTTTACTTGGCTTAAGGTTCCTACTTATCATTACTCCTAAATCTCTCTCGCAGTCGGATTTCTCTATGGCATCGTTGTTCATCTGGTATTTGGTTTCCCTGTTTACATCTCCTATACTGAGTACTTTACATTTGTCGACGTTGAATTTCATCTGCCATTTTTCAGACCATTCGAAAAATTTTTAGATCTTCCTGTAGTTTTGCCGAGTCCTCGTCAGATTTGATAACACGTCCTATTTTAGTGTCATCAGCAAATTTACTTATGTTGCTGTCAATGCCGATATCTATGTCGTTTATGTATATAATAAATAATAATGGTCCAAGTACTGAGCCTTGGGGAACTCCACTTGTGACGTTGCTCCAATGGGACTTAGTGCTGTTAATGCTCACTCGCTGTTTCCTGTCCTGTAACCACGCCCTAATCCATTTAAGGATGCCACCTTTGATGCCATGAGCTTCTACCTTTCTAATTAGTCATTCGAGGGGGACTCTGTCGAAGGCTTTGCTAAAGTCGAGATATACCACATCATAATTGTGCCCCTCGTCCACCGATTCGAAAACAGATGAAAAGAATGTTAATAGATCAGTTAGGCAAGAACGTCCGCTTGTGAAGCCATGCTGGGAATCATTGATCAATCCGTGCTTCTCCAGGTGATTTCGAATAGAGTTTGAAATGATTGCTTCCAGTAATTTGCCTACTATTGATGTTAGACTGATTGGGAGGTAGTTAGAGGATAGTGATCTATCCCCCTTCTTGAAAATCGGTATTACATTTGCTATCCTCCAGGATTCTGGTACTACACCTGTTTTTAATGACATGTTAAACAACTTTGCTAAGGGCATACTAAGCTCTTCCTTACATTCCTTTAAT
>NW_024750462.1:0-20917 GCF_018991925.1 Homarus americanus
CTGGAAGTGTCGGACGTGTACCTGGAGGATTATCAGGTGTACCTGGGAGTATCGGAGATTGTACCTGGGAGTGTCAGAGGTGTACCTGGGGTATTTCAGAGGTGTACCTGGGAGTGTCAGAGATGTGCCTGGGATTATCAGAGGTGTGCCAGTGTCAGGGTGTACCTGGAAGTGTCAGAGGTGTACCTTGGTGTCAGGGGAGGTGTGCCTGGGAGTGTCAGAGGTGTACCTGGGGAGTATCGGAGGTGTGCCTGGGGTGTGAGTGTGCCTGGGTGTGTGTGGGTGTGCCTGGGGTGTCAGCGGTGTGCCTGGGAGTGTCAGAGGTGTGCCTGGGGGTATCAGCGGTGTGCCTGGGAGTGTCGGAGGTGTGCCTGGGAGTGTGAGAAGTGTGCCTGGGAGTGTCAGGGTGTGCCTGGGGTGTCAGAGGTGTGCCTGGGGGTGTCAGCGGTGTGCCTGGGGTGTCGGTGTGCAGGTGTGAGAAGTGTGCCTGGGGTCTCAGAGGTGAACCAAGTTGTCAGGTGTGCCTGGAGTGTCAGAGGTGTGCCTGGGGTGTGGAGGTGTGCCTGGGGTGTGTGCCTGGGGAGTGTCGGGTGTGCCTGGGGGTGTCAGGTGTGCCTGGGAGTGTCAGAGGTGTGCTTGGAGTGTCAGAGGTATACCTGGGTGTCAGAGGTGCACTTGGGGAGTGTCAGGTGCTCCTTGGAGTGTCTGGGGTGTGCCTGGAATCTGGAAGTGTCAGAGCGTGTATAGAATTATCGGAGGGTGTGCCTGGGAGTATCGGAGAGGTGTGCCTGGGGAGTGTCAGAGGTGTGCCTGGGGAGTATCAGAGGTTTTACTTGGGAGTGTCAGAGGTATGCCTGGGTGTCAGAGGTGCACTTGGGGTATCCAAGTGCTCCTTAGGTGTCTGAGGGTGTACCTGGAAGTGTCAGATGTGTCTGGAGGTGTCAGTGTGCCTTAGGTGTGAGAGGTGTGGGGAGTGTCAGGTGTGTGCTTGGGGTGTCGGAGGTGTACCAGGTGTCAGGGGTGTGCTTGCAGGAGTGTCAGAGGTATGCCTGGGGTGTCAGAGGTGCTTGGGAGTGTCAGAGGTGCTCATGGAGTGTCTGAGGTGTACCTGGAAGTGTCAGATGTGTATCTGGAAGTGTCGGACGTGTGCCTGGGAGTATCGGAGGTGTGCCTGGGGAGTATCGGAGGTGTGCGCAAATTGTCAGAGGTGTACCTGGGAGTATCAGAGGTGTGCTTGCAAGTGTCAGAGATGTTGCCTTAGGTTGTCAGAGTTGTGACAGGTGTCGGAGATGTGGCTGGGTGTGTCAGGTCTGTTGCAGGGGTGTCAGGTGGGTGCCTGGGGTCTCAAGGTGTGCCTGGGGAGTATCAGAGTGTACCTGGGATAATCAGGTGTGGGAATATCGGAGGTGTACTAGGGTGTCAGAGAGTGTACTGGGAGTGTCAGGTGTACCTGGGAGTGTCACAGTAGTACCTAGGTTGTCAGAGTGTACCTGGCAGTGTCAGAGGTGGCACCTGGGAGTGTCCCAGAGGAGTGTACCTGGAAGTGTCAGAGGTGGCAGCAGGTGTCAGAGGTGTGCAGGGTGTCAGAGGTGTGCCTGGGAGTATCGGGAGGTGCAGAACTGTTGAAGTGTGCCTGGTGTGTGTCGTGGGTGTACGCAAGTGTCAGCAGTTAGTACCTGGGGTGTCAGAGATGCCTGGGTGTCAGCGGTGTACACCAGGGTGTCAGGAGGTGTGCCTGGGGTGTGAGAAGTGTGCCTGGGGTGTCAGCGGTGTGCCTGGGGCCTGTCAGGAGGTGTGCCTGGGGTGTCTTGGTGTGCCTGGGGAGTGTCGGAGGTGTACCTGGGAGTGTGAAGTGTGCCTGGGAGTCTCAGGGTAGACAGGATTGTCAGAGGTGTGCCTGGGAGTGTCCAGAGTGTGCCTGGGAGTGTCGGAGGTGTGCCACTGGGGAGTGTGAAAGTGTGCCTGGGGTGTCAGGTGTACCTGGGGAGTGTCCGGAGGTGTACCTGGGAGTGTCAGAATTGTATAGAGTGTCAGAGGGTATACCTGGAGTGTCAGAGGTGCTTGGGAGTGTCAGGAGGTGCTCCTTGGAGTGTCTGAAGTGCCTGGAAGTGTCAAATGTGTATCTGGAAGTGTCCTTGCCTGGGAGTATCAGGTGTGCCTGGGAGTATCGGAGGTGTGCCTGGGGAGTGTCAGAGGTGTGCCTGGGGTATCAGAGGTGTGCTTGGGAGTGTCAGAGGTATGCCTGGGGTGTCAGAGGTGCAGCTGGGAGGTGTCAAGTGCTCCTTGGGTGTCTGAGGTGTGCCTGGAAGGTGTCGATGTGTGTCTGAGGTGTCGGAGGTGTGCCTGGGTGTGAGGAAGTGTGACTGGAGTGTCAGGGGTGCATTGGGTGTCAGAGTGTGCCTAGGGTGTCAGAGGTGTTCCTGGGGTATCAGAGGTGTACCTGGGAGTGTGAGAGTGTGCCCTGGGTGTCTGGGGTGTGCCTGGGGTGTCGAGGTGTGCCTGGGGTGTCAGGGGTGTGCCTAGGGGAGTATCGGAGGTTTACCTGGGAGTGTCGGGCTGTGCCTGGGGTGTTAGAGTGTGTATCAGGGAGTGTCAGAGTGTACCTGGGAGTGTCAGAGGTGTGCACCTGGGGTGTCTGAGGTGTGCCTGGGAATGTCAGAGGTGTGCATGGGGGTGTCAGAGGTGCTTGAGTGTCAGAGGTGCTCCTTGGGTGTGTCTGAGGTGTGCCTGGGGTGTCTGAGGTGTGCCTTGCAGTGTTTGAGGTGTGCCTGGCAGTGTCTGAGGTGTGCCTGGCAGTGTCAGCGGTGTGCCTGGGGTGTCAGCGGTGCAACTGGGAGTATCGGAGGTGTGCCTGGGTGTCAGAGGTGTGCCTGGGGAGTATCAGAGGTTTGCACCTGAGTGTCAGGAGTACCTGGGATTGTCAGAGGTGTGCCTGGCAGTGTGGGGTGCTGGGTGTCAGAGGTGCCAGGGTGTCAGAGAGAATACCTAGGAGTGTCAGAGGTGTACCTGGGGTGTCAGAGGTGTGCCACAGTGTGTGGGTTTACCTGGGGTGTCAGGTTGTGCCTGGGGAGTGTCGGAGGCGGACCTTGGAGTGTCAGAGGTGTGCCTGGGGTATCAGGGCGTGCCGGGTGGCAGAGGTCTGCCTGGGGAGTGTCAGGTTGTGCCTGGAGTGTTAGACGTGTGTCAGGGTGTCAGAGATGTGCCTGGGGTGTCAGAGGTGTGCCTGGGAGTGTCTGAGGTGTGCCTGGGGTGTCAGAGGTGTGCCTGGGAGTGTCAGAGGTTGCACTTGGGGTGTCAGAGGTGCTCCTTGGTGTCTGGTGTGCCTGGGAGTGTCGGAGGTGTGCCTGGGTGTGGGGTGTGCCTGGGGTGTCAGAGGTGTCTGGGTGTCAGAGGTGCCTGGGGTGTCAGAGGTGTACCTGGGGTTTCAGAGATGTGCCTTGGAGTGTCAGAGGGTTTACCTGGGGAATGTCAGAGGTATGCCAGGGAGTGTCAGTGAAGTACTGGAGTCTCAGTGTGCCTTGGGATATGGAGGTGTGCCTGGGGAATATCCGAGGTGTGCATGGGGAATATCGGAGGTGTGCTTGGAGTGTCAGAGGAGTGCAGGGGAGTGTCAGGAGAATGACCTGGGAGTGTCAGAGTGTGCCTGGGAGTGTCAGGTGTCGTGGGTTTGCCTGGGAGTGTCAGGTTGTACCTGGAGTGTCAGGCGGACCTGGGGTGTCAGAGGTGTGCCTGGGGTATCAGGCGTGCCTGGGGGTGTCAGAGGTCTGCCTGCAGATGTCAGAGGTATGCCAGGGGGTGTCAGTGAAGTGCCTGGGTCTCAAGGTGTGCCTGGGAGTATCGTGGTGTGCCTGAGATATCGGAGGTGTGCCTGGGAATCGGAGGTGTGCCAGGGGGTGCCAGAGGTGTGCCTAGGTCTCAGAGGTGAACCAGGGTGTGGGAGTACCTGGGGTGCCAGAGGTGGCCTGGGGAATGGTGTGCCTGGGGAGTATCAGTGTGCCTGGGATTGTCAGAGGTGTAGCCTGGGGAGTATCAGAGGTGTGCCTGGGGTGCCAGAGGTGTCCTTAGTGTCAGGGGTGTAACTGGGGTATCAGGTGTGCAGAAGTATCAGGTGTACGCAAGTGTCAGAGGTGTGCCTGGGATTATCGTGGGTTTACCTGGAGTGTCGAGGTTGTGCCTGGGAGTGTCGGAGGCGGACCTGGGAATGTCAGAGGTGTACCAGGGAGTGTCAGTCAGTGTAGGAGTCTCAAGGTGCCTGGGAGTATCAGAGGTGTACCTGGGAATATCGGAGATGTGCATGGGAATATCGGAGGTGTACTGGAGTGTCAAGGTGTGCCAGGTGTCAGTGTGCCTGGGAGTGTCACAGGTGTGCCTGGGATTGTCAGAGGGTGTGCCTGGCAGTGTCAGAGGTGTGCCTGGGAGTGTCAGGGGTGTGCCTGGAAGTGTCAGAGGTGTGCATTGGGTGTCAGAGGTGTGCTAGGTGTCAGAGGTGTTCCTGGGGTATCAGAGGTGTGCCTGGGGTGTGTGAGAGTGTGCCTGGGGGTGTCTGGGGTGTGCCGAGTGTCAGAGGTGTGCCTGGGGTGTCAGGGGGGTGTACCTGGGAGTATCGGAGGTTTACCTGGGAGTGTCAGGCTGTACCTGGGAGTGTTAGATGTGTATCAGGGGTGTCAGGGTGTGCCTGGGAGTGTCAGAGGTGTGCCTGGGGGTGTCTGAGGTGTGCCTGGGGTGTCAGAGGTGTGCATGGGAGTGTCAGAGGTGTACTTGGGAGTGTCAGGTGCTCCTGGGGTGTCTGGTGTGCCGGTGTCAGAGGTGTGCCAGTGCCAGGGTGTGCAAGTGTCAGAGGTGTATCTGGGGAGATTGTCAGGGGTGTGGCTGGGGTGTGGGTGACTGGGTGTATGTCAGAGTTGACCAGGGGTGTCAGTGGGTGCCTGGGGTTCAAGGTGTGCACCAGAGTATCAGGTGTGCCTGGGATATCAGTGTGCCTGGGGATATCGGAGGTGTGCCTGGGGTGTCAGAGGTGTACCTGGGGTGTCGGAGGTGTGCCTGGGGTGTCAGAGTGCCTGGGTTGTCAGAGGTGTACCTGGCAGTGTCAGAGGTGTGCCGGTGTCAGAGGAGTGCCAGAGTGTCAGAGGAATGCCTAGGAGTGTAGGAGGTGTGCCTGGGGTGTCAGAGGTGTGCCTAGGAGTATCGGAGGTTTACCTGGAGTGTCAGGGTTGTGCCTGGGGTGTTGGAGCGGACCGAGTGTCAGAGGTGTACCTGGGAGTGTCGAGGTGTGCAGAGTCACAAAGTGCCTGGGATTGTCAGAGGTGTAACTGGCAGTGTCAGAGTGTACCTGAGTGTCAGAGGAGTACCAGGGAGTGTCAGAGGAATGCCGGAGTGTCAGCGGTGTGCCGGAGTGTAGAGTGTACCTGGGGTTTCGGAGGTGTGCCTCGGTGTGGAGAGTGTCCTGGGGTGTTGGGTTGTACCTGGGAGTGTCAGGGGTGTGCCTAGGAGTATCGGAGGTTTGCCTGGGGTGTCAGGGTGTGCCTGGGAGTGTTGGGCATCAAGGAGTGTCAGAGGTGTGCCTGGGAGTGTCAGAGGCCTGGCAGTGACAGGTGTGCCTGGCAGTGTTTGGGTGTACCTGGCAGTGTCTGAGGTGTGCCTGGCAGTGTCAGCGGTATACATGGGGTGTCAGCGGTGCACCTGGGATTATCAGGTGTACCTGGGGTGTCAGATGTGTGTCAGGGAATGTCAGTGGAGTACCTGGGAGTGTCAAGGTGTAACTGGGAGTGTCAGAGGTGTGCCTGGGAATTGTCAGAGGTGTGCATGGGTGTCAAAGAGTACCTAGGAGTGTCAGAGGTTTGCCAGTGTCAGAGTGTACCTGGGAGTGTCAGAGGTGTGCCTGGGAGTGTCAGCGGTGTACCTGGGGTGTCGGAAGTGTGCCTGGGGTGAGGTGTGCCTGAGTGTCGGAGGTGTACCTGGGAGTGTCGGAGGTGTGCCTGGGGAGTGTCAGAGGTGTGCTTTGGGTGTTAGAGTGTGCCTGGGGTGTCAGCAGTGTGCATGGGGTGTCAGAGGTGTGCCTAGGGTGTCTGAGGTGTGCCTGGGGTGTAAGGTGTGAACCTGGGGTGTCGGAGGTGTGCCTGGGGTGTCGGAGGTGTGCCTGGGGTGTCGGGTTGTGCCTGGGGTGTTGGACGTGTATCAGGGGTGACAGAGGAGTGCCTAGTAGTGTTAGAGGTATGCCTGGGAGTGTGAGAAGTGTGCCTGGGGAGTGTCTGGGGTGTGCCTGGGGTGTCGGAGTTGTACCTGGGAGTGTTGGAGCGTGTATCAAAGAGTGTCAGAGGTGTACGTGGGAGTGTCAGAGGTGTTCCTGGAGGTGTCAGGTGTGCCTGGGAGTTAAGAGTGTGCCTGGGGTGTCGGAGGTGTGCCCGGAGTGTCGGAGGTGTGCCTGGGGTGTCTGTGGTGTGCCTGGCAGTGTCAGGGTGTGCCTGGGGTGTCAGAGGTGCTTGGGGAGTGTCAGAGGTGCTCCTTGGGTGTCTGAGGTGTGCCTGTGGTGTCTGAGGGTGTGCCTGGCGGTTTTGGGGTGTGCCTGGCAGTGTCTGGGGTGTGCCTGGCAGTGTCAGCGGTGTGCCTGGGAGTGTCAGCGGTGCAGCTGGGAGTATCGAGGTGTGCCTGGGGAGTGTCAGAGGTGTGCCTGGGGAGTATCAGAGGTGTGCCTGGGAGTGTCACAGGAGTACCTGGGATTGTCAGAGGTGTGCCTGGCAGTGTCAGAGTGGTTCCAGTGTCAGAGGGTGCAGGGAGTGTCAGAGGAATGCCTAGGAGTGTCAGAGGTGTGCCTGGGGGTGTCAGAGGTGTGCCTGGGGTATAGTGGGTTTACCTGGGGTGTCAGGTTGTGCCTGGGGTGTCAGGCGGACCTGGGGTGTCAGAGGTGTACCTGGGAGTATCAGAGGCGTGCCTGGGAGTGTCAGAGGTCTACCTGGGAGTGTCAGGTTGTGCCTGGGAGTGTTAGGCGTGTCAGGGGAGTGTCAGAGATGTGCCTGGGAGTGTCAGAGGTGTGCCTGGGGTGTCTGGGGTGTGCCTGGAGTGTCAGAGGTGTGCCTGGGAGTGTCAGAGGTGCTTGGGGAGTGTCAGTGCTCCTTGGGTGTCTGGGGTGTGCCTGGGAGTGTCAGAGGTGTGCTGGGAGAGTCAGCGGTGTGCCTGGGAGTGTCAGAGGTGTGTCAGGAGTGTCAGGAGGTGTGCACCTGGGTGTCAGAGGTGTGCATGGGTTTCAGAGATGTGCCTGAGTGTCAGAGGTGTGCATGGGATGTCAGAGGTGTACAAGGGGTGTCAGTGGAGTGCCTGGGAGTCTCAAGGGGTGTGGGTGTCAGTGGCGCAGAGATATCAGTGTGCCTGGGGAATATCCGGGGTGTACCTGGGGAGTGTCAGAGGTGTGCCTGGGAGTCTCAGAGGTGAACTGGGGAGTGTCAGAGGGGTACCTGGGAGTGTCAGAAGTGTTCCTGGAGTATCGAGGTGTGCCTGGAATTATGGAGGTGTGCAAGTGTCAGAGGTGTACATGGGGTATCGTAGGTTTGCCTGGGAGTGTCAGGTTGTGCCTGGGGAGTGTCAGGAGGCGGACCTGGGTGTGTCAGAGGTGTGCCTGGGGTATCGGAGGCGTGCCTGGGTGTGTCAGAGGTCTGCCTGGGGTGTCAGGTTGTGCCTGGGAGTGTTAGACGTGTATCAGGGAGTGATGGGGAGGAGCCTAGTAGTGTTGAGGTGTGCCTGGGGTGTGAAGTGTGCCTGGGGTGTCTGGGGTGTGCCTGGGGTGTCAGGTTTGCCAGTGTCAGGTTGTACCTGGTGTTGGACGTGTATCAGGGAGTGTCAGAGATGTGCCTGGGGTGTCTGAGGTGTGCCTGGGGGTGTCTGGTGTGCCTGGGAGTGTCAGAGGTGCACTTGGGGAGTGTCAGAGGTGCTCCTTGGGTGTCTGAGGTGCACTTGGGGATGTCAGAGGTGTGCCTGGGGTGTCTGGGGTGTGCCTGGTAGTGTCAGAGGTGTGCCTGAGTGTCAGAGGTGTGCCAGGGGGTGTCGGAGGAGTACCTGGTTGTCAGAGGTGTACCTGGGAGTGTCAGGTTGTGCCTGGGGTGTTAGACGTGTATCAGGGGTGATAGAGGGAGAACCTAGTAGTGTGAGGTGTGCCTGGGAGGTGTGAGGGTGTGCCTGGGGAGTGTCTGGGGTGTGCCTGGGGAGTATCAGGAGGTTTACCTGGGGTGTCAGGGTTGTACCTGGGAGTGTTTGACGTGTGCCTGGGGAGTGTCAGATGTGTGCCTGGGAGTGTCTGAGGTGTGCCTGGGGAGTGTCAGAGGTGTGCCTGGGGAGTGTCAGAGGTGCTCCTTGGGTGTCTGAGGTGCACTTGGGAGTGTCAGAGGTGTACCTGGGGAGTGTCTGGGGTGTGCCTGGGGAGTGTCAGAGGTGTGCCTGGGGTGTCAGAGGTGTGCGTGGGGAGTGTCAGAGGTGTGTCTGTGGGAGTGTCAGAGGTGTGCCTGGGATTGTCAGAGGTGTGCCTGGGAGTTTCAGAGATGTGCCTGGGAGTGTGAGAGGTGTGCCAAGTAATGTCAGTGGAGTGCCTGGGAGTGTCAGAGGTGTGCCTGGGGATCAAGGTGTGCCTGGGGTGTCATGGGGGTGTGCCGAGTGTCAGGGTGTATCTGGGAGTGTCAGAGGTGTGCCTGGGGTGTCAGAGGTGTGCCTGGGGTGTCAGAGGGTGTGCCTGGGAGTTTCAGAGATGTGCCTGGGAGTGTGAGGTGTGCAAGTAATGTCAGTGGAGTGGGAGTGTCAGAGGTGTGCCTGGGGAGTGTCAAGGTGTGCCTGGGGTGACGTAGGTGTGCCTGGGGAGTGTCAGGGTGTATCTCGGAGTGTCAGGGTGTGCCTGGGGAGTGTCAGAGGTGTGCCTGGGAGTGTCAGAGGTGTTGCAGAGTGTGTCCAGGTGGTACCTGAGTGTCGGAGGCGGACCTGGGGTGTCAGAGGTTTACCTGGGAATTATCGGTGTGCCTGGGGTGTCAAGGTGTGCCTGGGAATGTCAGGGGTATGCCAGGGAGTGTCAGTGAAGTGCCTGGGAGTCTCAAGGTGTGCCTTGGAGTATGGAGTGTGCCTGGGAATATCGGAGGTGTGCCTGGGAATATCGGAGGTGTACCAGGGAAGTGTCAGAGGTGTGCCTGGGAGTCTCAGAGGTGAACCAGGGAGTGTCAGAGGAGTACCTGGGAGTGTCAGAGGTGTACCTGGGGTATAGGAGGTGTGCCTGGGGAGTATCGAGGTGTGCACCTGGAGTGTCAGAGGTGTGCCTGGGGTATCAGAGGTGTGCCTGGAGTGTCAGAGGTGTGCCTGTGATTGTCAGGGGTGTGACTGGAGTGTCGGAGGTGTAACTGGGGATGTCAGGGTGTGCCAGGGGTGTCAGTGGAGTGCAAGTCTGAAGGTGTGCCTGGGAGTGTCAGAGGTGTGCCTGGGATATCGGAGGTGTGCCTGGGAATATCGGAGGTGTGCCTGGGAGTGTCATTGGTGTGCCGGGAGTGTTGGAGGTGTGGGGAGTGTCAGGGGTGTACCTGGAAGTGTCAGTGGTGTGCGTTGGAGTGTCATAGGTGTGCCTGGGGTGTCAGGGTGTGCCTGGGAGTGTCGGCGTGTGCCTGGGGTGTGAGAAGTGTGCCTGGGGTGTCGGAGGTGTGCCAGGGGAGTGTCGGGTGTGCCTGGCAGTGTCAGCGGTGTGCCTGCGGTGTCAGAGGTGTGCCAGGGAATGTCAGTGGATGCCAGGGAGTGTCAAGGTGTCTGGGGAGTGTCAGAGGTGTACCTGGGGTGTCAGAGGTGTACATGGGGTGTCAAGGTGTGCCTGGGGTGTCAGTGTGCCTAGGGGTGTCAGAGGGGTGCCTGTGAGTGTCAGAGGTGTGCCAGGGGGGGTGTCAGTGGTGTTCCTGGGAGTGTCGGGTGTGCCTGGGAGTGTGAAGTGTGCCTGGGGTGTCGGAGGTGTGCCTGGGAGTGTCGGAGGTGTACCTGGGGTGTCAGAGGTGTGCCTAGGGGGTGTCAGAGGTATGCCTGGAGTGTCAGCGGTGTGCCTGGGGTGTAAGAAGTGTGCCTGGGGTTTCGGAGGTGTGCCTCAGGTGTGGGAGGTGTGCCTGGGGAGTGTGAGAGGTGTGCCTGGGAGTGTCTGGGGTGTGCCTGGGGTGTCAGAGGTGTGCCCGAGTGTCGAGGGTGGCCCTTGGGGTATCGGAGGTTTGCCTGGGAGTGTGAGTTGTACCTGGGAATGTCAGAGGTGTGCCTGGGAGTGTCTGAGGTGTACCTGGGAGTATCAGGGTGTGCCTGGGGAGTGTGAGAGGTGCACTTGGGAGTGTCAGAGGTGTGCTCCTTGGAGTGTCTGGGGTGTGCCTGGGAGTGTCAGAGGTGTGCCTGGGGAGTGTCAGAGGTGTGCCTGGGAGTGTCAGAGGTGGTGTATCTGGGAGTGTCAGAGGTGCCTGGGGAGTTTGAGAGATGTGCCTGGGGTGTCAGAGGTGTGTCCGGGGTGTCGGACGTGTGCCTGGGAGTGTCAGATGTGTGCAGGTAATGTCAGTGGAGTACCTGGGAGTGTCAGAGGTGTGCCTGCAGTGTCAAGGTGTGCCTGGGGAGTGTCATAGGTGGCCTGGGGAGTGTCAGGAGTGTGCACCAAGTGTCAGAGGTGGACTAGTGTCAGAGGTGTGCCTGGGGTGTCAGAGGTGTAACTGGGGTGTCAGGAGGTGTGCCTGGGAGTGTCAGAGGTGTACCTGGGAGTGTCAGAGGTGTGACTGGGTGTCAGAGGTGTACCTGGGAGTGTGTCGGTGTTGTGCCTGGGAGTGTCAGGTGTGGACCAGGGGAGTGTCAGAGGTTTACCTGGGGAGTATCAGAGGTGTGCTTGGGAGTGTCAGAGGTATGCCTGGGAGTGTCAGCGGTGTGCCTGGGAGTGTGGGGGTGTGGGGTTTCGGAGGTGTGCCTCAGGTGTGGGAGATGTGCCTGGGGTGTTGGAGTTGTACCTGGGAGTGTCAGGGGTGTACCTAGGATTATCAGGAGGTTTACCTGGGGTGTCAGGTTGTGCCTGGGGTGTTGGACTGTATCAGGGGTGTCAGAGGTGTGCCTGGGTGTCAGAGGTGTGCCTGGCGTGACAGGTGTACCTGGCAGTGTTTGGGGTGTGCCTGGCAGTGTCTGGGGTGAACCTGGCAGTGTCAGCAGTGTGCCTAGAGTGTCAGCGGTGCACCTGGGATTATCGGAGGTGTGCCTGGGGGTGTCAGATGTGTGCCAGGAATGTCAGTGGAGTACCTGGGGTCATCAAGGTGTAACTGGGAGTGTCAGGGCCTGGGAGTGTCAGAGGTGTGCATGGGGGTGTCAAAGGGTACCTGGGGGTGTGGAGGTTTGCCTGGGGTGTCAGAGGTGTGCCTGGGGTGTCAGGTGTGCCTGGGAGTGTGAGATGTGCCTGGGTGTCAGGTGTGCCTGGGGTGTCGAGGTGTGCATGGGGTGTCAGGGTGTACATTGGAGTGTCAGGAGGTGTGCCTGGGGAGTGTCAGCGGTGTGCCTGGGGAGTGTCAGAGGTGTGCCTGGGGAGTGTCGGAGGCGTGCCTGGGGTGTAAGGGTGTGCCTGGGAGTGTCGGAGGTGTGCCTGGGTGTCGGAGGTATACCTGGGGGTATGGGTGTTGTGCCTGGGTGTTAGACGTGTATCAGGGGTGACAGAGGAGTGCCTAGTAGTGTTAGAGAAACCTGGGGAGTGTGAGAAGTGTACCTGGGGTGTCTGGGGTGTGCCTGGGGGTGTCAGGGTTGTGCCTGGGAGTGTTGGACGTGTATCAAGGAGTGTCAGGGTGTAGCTGGGAGTGTCAGAGGTGTTCCTGGGGTGTCGAAGGTGTGCCTGGGAGTGGGGGTGTGCCTGGGGTGTCGGAGGTGTGCCTGGGTGTCGGTGTGCCTGGGCGTGTCTGTGGTGTGCAGGTGTCAGGAGGTGTGCCTGGGTGTCAGAGGTGCTTGGGGTGTCAGAGGTGCTCTTGGGTATCTGACGTGTGCCTGTGAGTGTCTGAGGTGTGCCTGGCAGTGTTTGAGGTGTGCCTGGCAGTGTCTGGGGTGTTCCTGGCAGTGTCAGCGGTGTGCCTGGGAGTGTCAGCGGTGCAACTGGGGTATCGGAGGTGTGCCTGGAGTGTCAGAGGTGTGCCTGGGGTATCAGAGGTGTGCAGGTGTCAGGGGTACCTGGGATGTCAGAGGTGTACCTGGCAGTGTCAGAGGTGTTCCTGGGAGTGTCAGAGGAGGTGCAGGAGTGTCAGGGAATGCCTAGGAGTGTCAGAGGTGCACCTGGGAGTGTCAGGGGTGTGCCTAGAGTGTCATCAGGTTTGCCTGGGAGTGTCAGGTTGTGCCTGGGGTGTCGGAGGCGGACCTGGGAGTGTCAGAGGTGTACCTGGGAGTATCAGAAGCGTGCCTGGGGAGTGTCAGAGGTCTGCCTGGGGTGTCGGAGTTGTACATGGGAGTGTTAGACGTGTATCTGGGGAGTGAAGTGGGGGAGTACCTGTAGTGTTAGAGGTGTGCCTGGGAGTGTGAGAAGTGTATCTGAGTGTCTGGGTGTACCTGGGAGTGTCAGAGGTGTACCTGAGAGTATCAGAGGTGTACCGGGGAGTGTCAGAGGTGTACCTCGGATTGTGAGGGGTGTAACTGGGAGTGTCGGAGGTGTAACTGGGTATGTCAGAGGTGTACCAGGGAATGTCAGTGGAGTACCTGGGAGTCTCAAAGATGTACCTGGGAGTATCAGAGGTGTACCTGGGATTATCGGAGGTGTACCTGGGAATATCGGAGGTGTACCTAGGAGTGTCAGAGGTGTACCTGGGAGTGTCGGAGGTGTACCTGGGAGTGTCACAGGAGTACCTGGGATTGTCAGAGGTGCACCTTGCAGTGTCAGAGGTGTACCTGGGAGTGTCAGAGGAATACCTAGGAGTGTCAGAGGTGTACCTGGGAGTGTCAGAGGTGTACCTAGGAGTATCTGAGGTTTACCTGGGAGTGTCGGAGTTGTACCTGGGAGTGTCGGAGGCGGACCTGGGAGTGTCAGAGGTGTACCTTGGAGTATCAGAAGC
The DNA here is from genome assembly GCF_018991925.1 of Homarus americanus. Classification (NCBI taxonomy): domain Eukaryota; kingdom Metazoa; phylum Arthropoda; class Malacostraca; order Decapoda; family Nephropidae; genus Homarus; species Homarus americanus. Next base: position 13,038 of record NW_024750462.1, read on the forward strand.
GTGCCTGGCAGTGTCAGAGGTATACCTGGGAATGTCAGAGGTATACCAGGGAGTGTCAGTGAAGTACCTGGGAGTCTCAAAGGTGTACCTAGGAGTATCGGAGGTGTACCTAGGAATATCGGAGGTGTGCCTGGGAATATCGGAGGTGTACCAGGGAATGCCAGAGGTGTGCCTGGGAGTCTCAGAGGTGATCCAGGGAGTGTTAGAGGAGTACCTGGGAGTGTCAGAGGTGTACCTGGGATTGTCAGGGGTGTAACTGGGAGTGTCGGAGGTGTAACTGGGTATGTCAGAGGTGTACCAGGGAGTGTCAGTGGAGTACCTGGGAGTCTCAAAGTTATACCTGGGAGTATCAGAGGTGTACATGGGAATATCGGAGGTGTACCTGGGATTATCGGAGGTGTACCTAGGAGTGTCAGAGGTGTACCTGGGAGTGTCGGAGGTGTACCTGGGAGTGTCACAGGAGTACCTGGGATTGTCAGAGGTGTACCTGGCAGTGTCAAAGGTGTACCTGGGAGAGTCAGAGGTGTACCAGGGAGTGTCAGAGGAATACCTAGAAGTGTCAGAGGTGTACCTGGGAGTGTCAGAGGTGTACCTAGGAGTATCGGAGGTTTACCTGGGAATGTCAGAGGTATACCAGGGAGTGTCAGTGAAGTACCTGGGAGTCCTAAAGGTGTACCTGGGAATATCGGAGGTGTACCTGGGAGTGTCAGAGGTGTACCTGGGAGTGTCGGTAGTGTACCTGGGAGAGTGTCACAGGAGCAATCTGGGATTGTCAGAGGTGTACCTGGTGCAGTGTCAGAGGTGTACCTGGGAGAGCCGCAAAAGTTAGGAATGTCAGAGGAATACCTAGGAGGTCAGGAGGTGCACCTGGGAGTGTCAGAGGTGTACCTAGGAGTATCGGAGGTTTACTTGGGAGTGTCGGAGTTGCACCTGGGAGTGTCGGAGGCGGACCTGGGAGTGTCAGAGGTGTACCTGGGAGTATCAGAATGTGTACCTGGGAGTGTCAGGGGTGTACCTGCGAATGTCAGAGGTATACCAGGGAGTGTCAGTGAAGTACCTGGGAGTCTCAAAGGTGTACCTGGGAGTATCGGAGGTGTACCTGGGAATATCGGAGGTGTACCTGGGAATATCGGAGGTGTAACCAGGGAGGTCAGAGGTGTACCTGGGAGGCCCCTGGTGAGGTGTTCCAGGGAGTGTCAGTGGAGTACCTGGGAGTCTCAAAGGTGTACCTGGGAGTATCAGTGGTGTACCTGGGAATATCATCGGATTGGGAATATGGAAAGTGTACCTGGGAGGCCGATGTGTACCTGGCAGTGTCAGAGGTGTACCTGGGAGTGTCAGAGATGTACCCGGGAGTGTCAGAGGTGTATCTGGGAGTGTCGGACGTGTACCTGGGAGTGTCAGAGGTGTACCAGGGAATGTCAGTGGAGTACTTGGGAGTGTCAGAGGTGTACCTGGGAGTGTCAGAAGTGTACCTGGGAGTGTCTGGGGTGTACCTGGGAGTGTCGGAGTTGTACCTGGGAGTGTTAGACGTGTATCAAGGAGTGTCAGAGGTGTACCTGGGAGTGTCAGAGGTGTAACTGGGAGTGTCAGAGGTACCTGGGAGGTAGAGGTGCATGGAGTGTCAAGGAGTACCTGGGAGGTCAGAGGTTTACCTGGGAGTGTCAGATGTGTACCTGGGAGTGTCAGAGGTACCTGAAGGTTCAGAGGTGTGCTGTTGGAGTGTCAGAGGTGTACCTGGGAGTGTCAGAGGTGTACCTGGAGTAGTCGGAGGTGTACCTGGGAGTGTGAGAAGTGTACCTGGGAGTGTCGGAGGTGTACCAGGGAGTGTCGGAGGTGTACCTGGCAGTGTCAGCGGTGTACCTGCGAGTGTCAGAGGTGTGCCAGGGAATGTCAGTGGAGTACCAGGGAGTGTCAAAGGTGTAACTGGGAGTGTCAGAGGTGTACCTGGGAGTGTCAGAGGTGTACCTGGGAGTGTCGGAGGCGTACCTGGGAGTGTAAGAAGTGTACCTGGGAGTGTCGGAGGTGTACCTGGGAGTGTCGGAGGCATACCTGGCAGTGTCAGCGGTGTACCGGAGTGTTGGGCAGCACCTGGGATTATCGGAGGTGTACCTGCGAGTGTCAGATGTGTGCCAGGGAATGTCAGTGAGTACCTGGGAGTGTCAAAGGTGTAACTGGGAGTGTCAGAGGTGTACCTGGGAGGTTAGAGGTGTACATGGAGTGTCAAAGGAGTACCTGGGAGTGTCAGAGGTTTACCTGAGTGTCAGATGTACCTGGGAGTGTCAAGGTACCTGGGAGTGTCAGCAGGCACTTGGGAGTGTCGCAGGTGCACCGGGAGGTGAGAAGTGTACCTGGGAGTGTCGGAGGTGTACCTGGGAGTGTCGGAGGTGTACCTGGGAGTGTCAGGAGGTGTACTTTGAGTGTCAGAGGTGTACCTGAGTGTCATGGTGTACCTGGGAGGTCAGAGGTGTACTGGGAGTGTCGGAGGCGTACCTGGGAGTGTAAGCAGTACCTGGGAGTGCGGAGGTACCTGGGAGTAAGTCGGAGGTGTACTAAAGCCGGGAGTTGTACCTGGGAGTGTTAGACGTATCAGGGAGTACAGAGGAGTACCTAGTAGTGTTAGAGGCATACCTGGGAGGTGAGAAGTGTACCTGGGAGGTCTGGGGTGTACCTGGGAGTGCCGGAGTTGTACCTGGGAGGTTAGACGTATCAAGGAGTGTCAGAGGTGTACCTGGGAGTGTCAGAGGTGTTCCTGGGAGTGTCGGAGGTGTACCTGGGAGGTAAGAAGTGGTACCTGGGAGTGTCGGAGGTGTACCTGGGAGTGTGGGAGGTGTACCTGGGAGTGTCTGTGGTGTACCTGGGATTATCAGGAGGTGTGCTGGGAGTGTCAGAGGCACTTGGGAGTGTCAGAGGTGCCCGGAGTGTCCGACGTGTACCTGTGAGTGCTGGAGGTGTACCTGGCAGTGTTTGGAGGTGTACCTGGCAGTGTCTGAGGTGTACCTGGTAGTGTCAGGGTGTACCTGGGAGTGTCATCGGTGCAACTGGGAGACGGGAGGTACCTGGGAGTGTCAGAGGTGTACCTGGGAGCATCAGAGGTGTACCTGGGAGGTCACAGGAGTACCTGGGATTGTCAGAGATGTACCCAGTGGCAGAGGTGTTCCTGGGAGTGTCAGAGGAGTAAAAGGGAGGTCAGAGGAATACCTAGGGAGTGTGAGAGGTGTACCTGGGAGTGTCAGAGGTGTACCCAGGAGTATCGTAGGTTACCTGGGAGTGTCGGAGTTGTACCTGGAGTGCCGGAGGCGTGACCTGGGAGTGCCGAGGTGTACCTGGGAGTATCAGAGGCGTACCTGGGAGGTCAGAGGTCTACCTGGGAGGCTGTCTGGAGTTGTACCTGGGAGCACGTGTATCAGGAGTGTCAGAGGTGTACCTGGGAGTGTCAGAGGTGTACCTGGGAGTGTCTGAGGTGTACCTGGGAGTGTCAGAGGCACTTGGGAGTGTCAGAGGTGCCCTTGAGTGTCTGAGGTACCTGGGGAGTGTCAGAGGTGTACCTGGGAGGTCAGAGGTGTACCTGGGAGTGTCAGAGGCCAGAGGTGCACCTGAGTGTCAGAGGTGTACCTGGGAGTTTCAGAGATGTACCTGGGAGTGTCAGAGGTGTATCTGGGAGTGTCGGACGTGCACGTGGGAGTGTCAGAGGTGTACCTGGGAGGTCAGAGGTGCACCTGGGAGTTTGAGAGATGTACCTGGGAGGTCAGAGGTGTATCTGGGAGTGTCGGACGTGTACCTGGGAGTAGTCAGATGTACCAGGTAATGTCAGTGAGTACCTGGGAGTGTCAGAGGTGTACCAGGAGTGTCAAAGGTGTACCTGGAGTGTCATAGGTGTACCTGGGAGTGTCAGAGGTGTACCTGAGGCTCAGAGGTACCTGGGAGTGTCAGAGGTTACCTGGGAGTGTCAGAGGTGTAACTGGGAGTGTCAGAGGTGTACCTGGGAGTGTCAGAGGTGTACCTGGGAGTGTCAGAGGTGTAACTGGGAGTGTCAGAGGTGTACCTGGGAGTGTCGGTGTTGTACCTGGGAGTGTCGGAGGCGGACCTGGGAGTGTCAGAGGTTTACCTGGGAGTATCAGAGGTGTACTTGGGAGTGTCAGAGGTATACCTGGGAGTGTCAGCGGTGTACCTGGGAGTGTAAGAAGTGTACCTGGGAGTTTCGGAGGTGTACCTCGGAGTGTGGGAAGTGTACCTGGGAGTGTTGGAGTTGTACCTGGGAGTGTCAGGGGTGTACCTAGGAGTATCGGAGGTTTACCTGGGAGTGTCGGAGTTGTACCTGGGAGGGTTAGGCGTGTATCAGGAGTGTCAGAGGTGTACCTGGGAGTGTCAGAGGTGTACCTGGCAGTGACGGAGGTGTACCTGGCAGTGTTTGAGGTGTACCTGGCAGTGTCTGAGGTGTACCTGGCAGTGTCAGCGGTGTACCTGGGAGTGTCACAGCACCTGGGATTATCGGAGGTGTACCTGGGAGTGTCAGATGTGTGCCAGGGAATGTCAGTGGAGTACCTGGGAGTGTCAAAGGTGTAACTGGGAGTGTCAGAGGTGTACCTGGGAGTGTCAGAGGTGTACATGGGAGTGTCAAAGGAGTACCTGGGAGTGTCAGAGGTTTACCTGGGAGTGTCAGAGGTGTACCTGGGAGTGTCGCAGGTGTACCTGGGAGTGTGAGAAGTGTACCTGGAGGTCGGAGGTACCTGGGAGTGTCGAAGGTACATGGGAGGTCAGAGGTGTACTTTTGGAGGTCAGAGGTGTACCTGGGAGTGCTTGGGGCACACTGGGGAGTGTCAGAGGTGTACCTGGGAGTGTCGGAGGCGTACCTGGGAGGTAAGGCACCTGGGAGTGGATGTACCTGGGAGTGTGGAGGTGCACCAGGGTCGGAGTTGTACCTGGGAGTGTTAGGACGTGATCAGGAGTGACAGAGGAGTACCTAGTAGTGTTAGAGGTATACCTGGGAGTGTGAGAAGTGTACCTGGGAGTGTCTGGGGTGTACCTGGGAGTGCCGGAGTTGTACCTGGGAGTGTTAGACGTGTATCAAGGAGTGTCAGAGGTGTACCTGGGAGTGTCAGAGGTGTTCCTGGGAGTGTCGGAGGTGTACCTGGGAGTGTAAGAAGTGTACCTGGGAGTGTCGGAGGTGTACCTGGGAGTGTCGGAGGTGTACCTGGGAGTGTTCAGGTGTACCTGGGAGTGTCAGAGGGGTGCCTGGGAGTGTCAGAGGTGCACTTGGGAGTGTCAGAGGTGCCCCTGGAGTGTCTGACGTGTACCTGTGAGTGTCTGAGGTGTACCTGGCAGTGTTTGAGGTGTACCTGGCAGTGTCTGAGGTGTACCTGGTAGTGTCAGCGGTGTACCTGGGAGTGTCATCGGTGCAACTGGGAGTATCGGAGGTGTACCTGGGAGTGTCAGAGGTGTACCTGGGAGTATCAGAGGTGTACCTGGGAGTGTCACAGGAGTACCTGGGATTGTCAGAGATGTACCTGGCAGTGTCAGAGGTGTTCCTGGGAGTGTCAGAGGAGTAAAAGGAGGTCAGAGGAATACCTAGGAGTGTGAGAGGTGTACCTGGAAGTATCAGAGGCGTACTGGAGGTTGGGAGTGTCGGAGTTGTACATGGGAGTGTTAGACGTGTATCTGGGAGTGATAGAGGAGTACCTAGTAGTTAGAGAGGTGTACCTGGGAGTGTGAGAAGTGTATCTGGGAGTGTCTGGGGTGTACCTGGGAGTGTCAGAGGTGTACCTGGGAGTGTCAGGGGTGTACATAGGAGTATCGGAGGTTTACCTGGGAGTGTCGGAGTTGTACCTGGGAGTGTTAGACGTATCAGGGAGTGTCAGAGGTGCACTGGGAGTGTCAGAGGTGTACCTGGGAGTGTCTGAGGTGTACCTGGAGTGTCAGAGGTGCCTGGGGGTGTCAGGAGGTGCACTTGGGAGTGTCAGAGGTGCTCCTTGGAGTGTCTGAGGTGTACCTGGGAGGCTGGGAGGTACCTGGGAGGCCGAGGTACCTGGGAGTGTCAGAGGTGTATCTGGGAGTGTCAGAGGTGTACCTGGGAGTGTCAGAGGCATGTGGGAGTCCAGAGATGTACCTGGGAGTGTCAGAGGTGTTCTGGGAGTGTCGGACGTGTACGTGGGAGTGTCAGAGGTGTACCAGGTAATGTCAGTGGAGTACCTGGGAGGTTGGGAGGTGTACCTGGGAGGTCAAAGGTGTACCTGGGAGTGACATAGGTACCAGGAATGTCAGTGGAGTACCTGGGAGTGTCAGAGGTGTACCTGGGAGTGTCAAAGGTGTACCTGGGAGTGTCAGAGGTGTACCTGGGAGTGTCAGAGGTGTACCTGGGAGTGTCAGAGGTTTACCTGGGAGTATCAGAGGTGTACCTGGGAGTGTCAGATGTGTACCTGGGAATTTCAGAGGTATACCAGGGAGTGTCAGTGAAGTACCTGGGAGTCTCAAAGGTGTACCTGGGAGTATCGGAGGTGTACCAGGAATATCGGAGGTGTACCTGGGAATATCGGAGGTGTACCAGGGAGGTCAGAGGTGTACCTGGGAGTTCTCAGAGGTGAACCAGGAGTGTCAGAGGAGTACCTGGGAGTATCAGGGCCTGGGAGTATCGGGTGTACCAGGGAGTGTCGGAGGTGTACCTGGCAGTGTGTGCGGTGTACTGCGAGTGTCAGTGTGCCAGGAATGTCAGGAGTACCAGGGAGTGTCAAAGGTGTAACTGGGAGTGTCAGGAGGTGTACCTGGGAGTGTCAGGAGGTGTACCTGGGAGTGTCGGAGGCGTACCTGGGAGAGTAAGAAGTGTACCTGGGAGTGTCGGAGGTACCTGGGAGTGTTGGTGTACCTGGCAGTGTCAGGGTGTAATTAGGGGAGTGTCAGCGGTGCACCTGGGATTATCGGAGGTGTACCTGGGAGTGTCAGATGTGCCAGGAATGTCAGTGGAGTACCTGGGAGTGCAAATGTGTAACTGGGAGTGTCAGAGGTGTACCTGGGAGGTCAGAGGTGTACATGGGAGTGTCAAAGAAGTACCTGGGAGGTCGAGGTTTACCTGGGAGTGTTAGAGGTGTACCTGGGAGTGTCAGAGGTGTACCTGGGAGTGTCAGGGCGGTGTACCTGGGAGTGTCGCAGGTACCTGGGAGGTGAGAAGTGGTACCTGGGAGTGTCGGAGGTACCTGGGAGGTCGGAGGTACCTGGGAGGTCAGAGGTACTTTGAGTGTCAGAGGTGTACCTGGGAGTGTCTGGGCGGTGTACCTGGGAGTGTCAGAGGTGTACCTGGGAGTGTCGGAGGCGTACCTGGGAGTGTAAGAAGTGTACCTGGGAGTGTCGGAGGTGTACCTGGGAGTGTCGGAGGTGTGCCTGGGGGTGTCGGAGTTGTACCTGGGTGTGTTAGACGTGTATCAGGGAGTGACAGAGGAGTACCTAGTAGTGTTGGGAGGTATACCTGGGAGTGTGAGAAGTGTACCTGGGAGTGTCTGGGGTGTACCTGGGAGGTCGGAGTTGTACCTGGGAGGTGCAGACGTCAAGGAGTGCCAGAGGTGTACCTGGGAGTGTCAGAGGTGTCTGGGAGTGTCGGAGGTGTACCTGGGAGTGTAAGAAGTGTACCTGGGAGTGTCGGAGGTGTACCTGGGAGTGTGGGAGGTGTACCTGGGAGTGTCTGTGGTGTACCTGGGAGTGTCAGAGGTGTGCCTGGGAGTGTCAGAGGTGCACTTGGGAGTGTCAGAGGTGCTCCTTGGAGTGTCTGACGTGTACCTGTGAGTGTCTGAAGTGTACCTGGCAGTGTTTTAGGTGTACCTGGCAGTGTCTGAGGTGTACCTGGCAATGTCAGCGGTGTACCTGGGAGTGTCATCGGTGCAACTGGGAGTATC
>NW_024750463.1:0-27272 GCF_018991925.1 Homarus americanus
TATCAGGTTAATTTATTAGGATGAAAATGGTCCAGAATAGTGAAACGAATGATCTTGACACATTTATTAAATTTAATATTCCTTTAGAAAACAAAATCATCAAATACAAAAACCGGTTTTACTACGACGACCCGGTGTTGCTGCACACCATAGAGAACATGTCTTTCTTGCTTCTCTTTCTACTCATCACCTCCCTGCTGACCACCTGAGCTCAGATGTAGCCTTCCCTCCTCTCCTGGCTGTACACGTGACTGCTGGCCTCGCTCACTTGCTGTACACAACGCTCTATACTCTGGGTGTGGGAGGGCCAGGCAGGGACATGCATGGGGTTGTCCAGGAAAGCTCTGCCTTGAACATTGGTGAGGCTGCAGGTAAGAGGGGGCTCACTGTCAGCCTGGATGTTATCCAGATCTATGAGATCAGTGAGGGTCTTGGCACCTAGATTGACTTCAGGAGTCTTCCTGACCCTGAAGGAATCGTCACCAACTGATTCGTCATGCCCAGATCCTCTCATAAGTCTCATATCCAAGATCTTTTTGACTGCCACTCTTCTCTCCTCCTCATCCTTACTGCAGAGCATTGTCTGCAGAACTGCCTCGGGATGAGCATACCAGGAAGTTCTCCTCACAGTCTGCTCCCACAATCTGAACAACCTTCCTTGGCTGACTCCTCAGGAGCTCAAGCTGGAAGAGAACATGCCTCCGGACCTTCGGAGGCAGTGGCTTGACCTTGGTGTTGAACCAATTTGGCAAGTAGACACTCACGATGAATTGGACAATAAGTCTCAGGTTGTGAAGCTGGTTCCCTTTCAGTTTATGATGAGCGACCCAAATTCTGCAGAGACACGAGGCCGTTGTGAGCCACCTAGAATGGACTGGACCTATCTGCAGGTAAGCAAGTCTATCAGGCATGACCCCAGTTTTGATGGCACTGCAAATCATGTAACCAGAGTACTGGTCAGTACTCAGGTCGTCAATGACAATATGTGCAAGCTCAACGAGTGGAGGGCCAACTGTGATTTTTTCAAAGCTCGGATATATTTCTAACTCAGTGGCAGAGTCCAGTATCTTGCCAAGAGGACCAGACCATCTGTTGTTTGAAAGAGTCTTGCCATCCAGCTCCTGGATCAGATGTCTGAGTGGCAACTCGTTGGTGTGGAGGTCACATACAATCCAGACCAGCTTCCTCCCAATCTTCCGATCTATCCACTGTATGACCCCCCCTTGCCACCCTGTGTTCGTGTTGGTGCTGTCCCCTCCAATGGCCTGCAGGGTCTGGTCTACGTTCCTCTCTCTGAGCCAGTTCACAATGTTATCTGCCACTATCTCAGCTGGTTTCCTGATGTCATCTTTCTCTGGAGTGAAATGCCACAAATACTTCCCTCCTGGTTCACTGCAGCAGGAGTAGTGTTCCTCCTTCACCATGGCAGGGAACAACTGGTCAGAATCTCCAACTTTCATGAACACTTTAGTGTCATCCCTTCTCCCATCAAAGAACAAACAATTGATTCCATTTTCTCTTATCCACTTATCAAACTCCTCTTCTAGGTTACTAACAAGTTTCTCCTGAGCTCTCCTTACTTTGTTATGATCTATCACCAGGTGAACATCATCAGGTGTTATCAAACCACCGTCAGTCCAGGCAGCTGTTGCTATCTCTGCAGTTTCTCTGAGACCAGTGTGGTGTCGCATGCTGGCCAGATCTATGCTCGGGATATCTTTCCTATTTCGACTCTTATGCCTGGAAGGTTTGGGATCATTATTTTCTGGGTTAGGGACAAAGTCACCATTCTCCTGGTCAGAACTCGGATCAGCCATGGGGAAGTCATTAAACTCTGAATCAGCTTGACTCCAATCATCGGCCTTTTTTACCTTACCCTGGGCCTTCTCAAGTCTCTTTTCCTCGGCAACTCTTCTCCTCTTCTGTCTCTCTGTGGCAGCCTCCTGTCTCTTGGACTCCGGAACATCTTGGCTAGAAATCATGAGAGCCCCTATACTGCCAGTCTTCTCTCTCTGTGCTTTGACAAATGCCAGTTCGATTATAGGAATCTTCAGTTCACGCTTGCAAATACAGGAGATGTGGGCCTCGGATTTACAGTCACGATCGCATCCAAACTCAGGACAGAACAATTGGGCACTTGCAAGTAATTATGTCAAATAACTGGTCCAGTTGCTTGGCAAAGCTGTCTTTAACTGCAAGTTTTCCTCTCCCAAGAGAGATATCTCTTGCCTTTTCCCAACTGGCTAGCAGTCTCTCACTAATCTTCTTCTGACTTGTTATGACTGGAGGCTTGAACTGAGCGTTAGCCAGAGTGTACTGTGCCAAGACAGCTTTGGTCATATCACTGGCAATGTCTTTGTTTGTGTAAGTTCTTTGGTTCTTTTCACTGATTTGCCTGATTAAAACACCGTATCTCAAAGCATCTCTCAATGTAGGCAACTCCGACTTCAGGAGCTCTCTCCCAAACCCAAGATAGTGACTGAGATGGCTGGATTTTTGGTTCCTCGTCCTGACACAAGCAGCCATCGCAAATATTATCAACTTATAAATGCATCAGAATCTGAAACAGAAAAAAATATTGTTAGTTAGGTTGTTAAAGAATGAAGTCAGAAAGCAATGTTCACTATTTAATTGTAATGCACTAATGCAGCTGTACGTTAGATTTTCGATAAATTTCACGCTAAAATTTACCTAGCAAAAGGTTGCAAAATATTGAAACTGAAATTTTTTCTGTTTATATACACTAAAATCTACCAAAAAAGTGATGGGCCATTAGTTTTAGCTGATCTTCCCTCCTATGACACACCCTAATGTGACAGCCACCGAGGACCTGCCCTCAAAGACGACCGCAAAATGTCTCAGAGTAACACACAGCTCTTACTTACTATTCATTTTAATTCTTACCCGTAAGTTACCTGAAGATAATAATAAATTTAGAAGTATGAGGAAGAAGAAAAGAGGATTTAGGTAAGAGATATGAGCCAGCGAGTCACTGAGGCCAACTAGAGTGAGGCGGTCACTAGTGTCTCCCGAGGCCGCCACTAAGTCCCCGCCTCTCTCTAATTCACGGATCTGACTCACAACACTTGGCTGTATCCTCCCGCCAGAGTTCAGGTGATAAGTCATGCCAGGGGCTAACAGTGAGTCGAGCAAAGCCAACTACTTCCTTCTGATTATGTGAACACGCACCCACACACTCAACACTCTTGTTCTTAACACAACGAATTATATTACTGACCATCATTACCCGCCAAAAGTGTATCACTAATTGGGCTGTAAGTAGAGTTTGATTTGTGTAAATCTTTAAGTTTCCAGAACAAAGATTGTACACTGTAGGTGCAGGACAGTGGTGGGGCTCGAGACTACTGTAGATGCAGGTCAGTGGTGGGTCTCGAGATTACTGTAGGTGCAGGTCAGTGGTGGGTCTCGAGGCTACTGTAGGTGCAGGTCAGTGGTGGGTCTCGAGGCTACTGTAGGTGCAGGTCAGTGATGGCTCTCGAGGCTACTGTAGGTGCTGGTCAGTGGTGGGTCTCGAGGCTACTGTAGGTGCAGGTCAGTGGTGGGTCACGAGGCTACTGTAGGTGCAGGTTAGTGGTGGGTCTCGAGGCTACTGTAGGTGCAGGTCAGTGGTGGGTCGCGAGGCTACTGTAGGTGCAGGTCAGTGGTGGGTCTTGAGGCTACTGTAGGTGCAGGTCAGTGGTGGGTTACTGTAGGTGTAGGTCAGTGGTGGGTTTCTGTACGTGCAGGTCAGTGGTGGGTTACTGTAGGTGCAGGTCAGTGGTGGGTTACTGTAGGTGCAGGTCAGTGGTGGGTTACTGTAGGTGTAGGTCAGTGGTGGGTTACTGTAGGTGTAGGTCAGTGGTGGGTTACTGTAGGTGCAGGTCAGTGGTGGGTTACTGTAGGTGCAGGTCAGTGGTGGGTTACTGTAGGTGCAGGTCAGTGGTGGGTTACTGTAGGTGTAGGTCAGTGGTGGGTTACTGTAGGTGCAGGTCAGTGGTGGGTTACTGTAGGTGTAGGTCAGTGGTGGGTTACTGTAGGTGCAAGTCAGTGGTGGGTCTCCAGGCTACAGAAATAACCTGTCATGTGTCCAGTTATTACCTGTGGACCCTCAGGCCACGACGGTGTGTGTAGCCCACATAACTGAGGTAAATGGACGGGGATAATCTCTAGTTAGTTATTCATGATGGTGGTGGCCGGAAGTCTGCCCATAATAACACAGAGGCCTTGGTCATATTTTTTGCTCGGAGAAATACAGGTTTCAACGCCCTAATTCTCGGTGGGTTCTGACGCCGCCAGATATATAAGATCTCAAATAACAGTGATGGTGGATCATTCTTAATAACTTTTATATGTTGACAATTTGTCAACTATTACCAACATAACTTTCTTACATCATGTAAGTGACTGTGGTGTACCGACTGTTGTTAAGAAACAAAAAGGAAATAATTTAGTCGTGTTAATATTATTGTGGCTCGTTGACTGTTGCCAGTTTTTAGTGGTGGTTGTATGTTGTCAGTTACCAGTCGTTGTTACATACTGCATGTTAACTGTTTCCAGCTGTTGATGGTCGGTGTATATGATAACTATTGCCAGCTGATGGTGGGTGTATAAGTCAACTGTTGCCAGCTGATGATGGTCGGTGTATAATATAAGTTAACTGTTGCCAGCTATTGTTAGTGGTTCTCCATTGTAAGTATATAATTGCGAGGTACTGGTAATGGTAGTTTGATTTATATTAACTGTTATCAGCTGCTGATGGTGGCTGTATATTGTATGTGAACTGTTGTCATCTTCTGAGCCAACGATGGATGTACAGTTGAAGACAAAATCTCTGAACACTTGGCAATATCTGGCATCTACTTCTGGGTCGTATATGTGATTCGTTTATATCTAATAACGCTGTTTTTCATCACATATTATGTCATGAAAAAACACTTCTTAATACAGAGACAAAAATGAGAAGTTACATTTAAAATGCCCATCGCCCTCACCGAATGATCCTCAAGTACTTATATGCCAGACACTTCCAAGTGTCCTAGGAATTTTGTCCGCAAAAGATTTATGTCCTACAGGGAGAAACTTAAGATGTAAATTCTCAGGCAGTACATGTGGGTCTGGCAGCTGTCTCCTCCAAGGTAGAGGCACAGTCAACGTGAGGGAGGGAGGGCCACTAAATGTCCTGGTAGTAAACATACGAGTCTTATGATCACTGGATAAAAAGAAATGTTAACATACAGACCTAGGGAAGAGGAAGTTGGTAAAGTGGCCCCAACTACTGAGAATGGTCAAAACAGGGCGAACATAATGAGATACGAGGCTGTAGCTGTGGGGAGAGGGAATACTTCACACACATCAGCCAGCACTGCACAACTGTTTATTCGTTTAATTTATCTGTACATTTTTAAAACTATTCAAAGTGTTTAAGAATATAAAGATAAATTGCAAAACAAAGTAACAATAAGTACATAAGCGAACAAACGAACAAACAGCTTCAATTTGATTCGAGACAAAAAATTCTTCGTCAAGCGCTCTTTAGGTATAAGCTTTAAAGGTACAACTCTTCTCCACACTCCTGTTAAAACTTCCTACGTTTTTCGTCGTCAACATTTTACCTTCATCAGGATCTTTACTACTTTCCTCGCTAATACTTTTTCCATCCTCCTCCTCACGCGCTCCCTCCCAACACTCAACTGATGCTGTCCTCACCATTTTCCTCCTCCTCCTCTCCGACACTTTAATCACCATCCCCACCATTGCTCCTTATTCTCTACCAGTTTTCACCGATACCTTGGATATGACGTCAAATTCTAAATTGCAGCTACGCCTTCAAGAGAAAAGACAACATTAATACTGCTGATGCTCAGATATGCTCGGTGGGCATTGAACAGCTGCCAGAGGCTGACAGAAACTACAGTCCATTGTAAAAGTAGTTTGATAAATATTGAATAAGAATTTTATCTATTTCTCATAACATTTACCATATATTTAACGTTAGAGATTAGGTAAATAACGTGAAAAGCAAATAAATCTCTCTTCTACAGACCTTGGGTGGCCCTAGTGCCAGCCATCCTCGTACACGAGGGGCATCCATTATTGTTACGTCTTTAAGTATGTGATAAGTATATACTACAGTAAGTATATAATATAAAAGACAAAGAACATTGTAATATATATATTTAGTTTCAGGGTTTATTAAGTTATTTATTACTTGTGCTTATTACTGGGATTTGTTTTCCTCTCATCTGTATAGTTTAAGTCTTTACTATTGTTTAGAATATATCATATCATATCACCCATGATGATTATCCTGTATTTAAAACGAAAATAATATTAATATCACTTAGATAATATTTGTTAAGGTTAAGTTAAGTTAGTTTAAGTTTTCTATTAAACAATTTATTAATACATAATATGATGAAGTACATGATCGCCGATGACCAGTTAGAAGCTTAAAATAATACATTGAAGTTATCTATATTAGGCAATTATCCCTATTAGTTTAATGGCCAGGATTATATAGTATACGATTAAGCTTTTACAAATCATCAGTCGTTTTAGTCAAATAGAGATAACTTTTTGGTTTATTATTACAACTTAATTAAGATTAATTCATATATGGTAAAATTTAGTGTTCCAGTTAAAACGTCGTTTACTGTCATATGGTGGTTAAATTATACTGTAAGTAGGATAGGTTAGGTTACATTTTCTATGAAGGTATTCATTTATATGTATATTTATGATCTACAGGATCGTTTATGGCCAGTCAAAACTTTCCAGAAAAGATAAATATATAGAAGTTATCACTGATGGCCAATTATCCCTATTGAGTGTAACATACAGTATATATTAGGTGGAGTTCCGCTTTTATTTGCTTGTTTCAGTATTATTTAAGTCATTTATTTGTTAACATTTAGCTTAACATAAGTAAATATTAAAAAAAAAATTGAAAACTCACAAGTGACTTTGTAACATATAACTAAGTCGAGATGATAATACCAATACGACGTGCTGGCCAAGCTCCGAAAGAGTTGTCCGGGGGTCTAGCTAACCTCTGGTCGGGGCTTGACCGGCACGAAAAAAAAAAAAATTTGTTTACTAAACGTGATTTTGGCAACCTGTGGTGTAATAGTCAACATGCTCGCCTTGCAAGCGAGTGCAACTGTGCTCATTTCCCGGACAGAGTGAAACTATAAGCAGGTTGTTTTTTTTTTTACGCCATTTGGCTTTCGATTTACCAGTAAATGGGAACCTGGATGTTAATCGATTTGCGGATCTTATTCTGGAATAATGGTTAGCCAGTGCAGTTGGCGACTTGTCCGGTCTTCTCGGACTATTCCTTGAAACTGGGTCATACAACTCGTTAGCTTATGGTGTGGTTGTGGTGTTGGCGACAGATTCTAACACCTTAAACAAATTCACGCCTAGGTGGCCCTAGGGCCGGCCATCCTCGGACACGAAGGGCAACCATTATTGTTACGTGTATAATATTACCATCACTACCACAACCAGCATTATCACAACTATTGTCACCTTCTCAACTATCATCATTCCTTCCCTCTTCCTCCTCCTGCCTCCATATTGTAATAATTATCGTCTCTATTATTATTAGTATTATTATTATTAATGTTATTATTATTATCATTATTATTAACAATACAACATGTGGCTGGAACAACAGTAGAAATTAGAAATAAGATAAAAAAGTTGTATTAAATTAACAATTAAAACACAAACAACAACCACAGGTACAAGTCGATCAGTTTTTTTATCATGAGAGAGAGAGAGAGAGAGAGAGAGAGAGAGAGAGAGAGTGAGTCCCTGACTCACTGTTAAGTTATGACATAAAGTTGTTGGTAAATAATGGTATGGAAATTGTGTTGATACTCTCTCTCTCTCTCTCTCTCTCTCTCTCTCTCTCTCTCTCTCTCTCTCTCTCTCTCTCTATCACACACACACACACACAAACCACTAACAAACAACACATCACAAACAAACAAGCAACAACACAACACAAACAAAAATTACACCAAAAAACATCATTCCAAAAACAAACACAAACAAAAAACAAACAGACAAAGAATAAAACAAACACACAAACATACATACAAACAATCAAACAAACAATCAAACAATCAAACAAACAATCAAACAAACAATACAAACAATCAAACAATAAAACAAACAAACGAACAATATAACAAACATACAATGAAATAAACAACCAAACAATAATTCAACCCGACAAACAATAAAACAAACAAACAAGCAATAAATCAAACAAACATATATACAAACAGTCAAACAAACCTAAAAAGTAAAAAATAAAAAAAACAGACCCTCTTCAACAAACCACCGCCACCAAGGACTTCACTAACCTACCACCTCCACCACCACTGAGGACATCGAAATTGTGTGTCTGCAGGAGTGTCTCACACCTAATGGTAAGCCCCCACCCAGTCTGCCCAATTATGTGTATTATGATCCTAGTTCTACTCACACATGTTTGATGTATGTTAAGAAATCACTCCCGCATGTACCTCTTGTATCCAAAAGACTACCAACCTTCAGTACCATGGGATCACTAGCCACCTGGGCAACTCCACACTCAACGTGCTAAACGCCTATGCTCCCTCAGATCAGCTTTAGTACACAGATCTCCCAGACTTTTTACACACTGAGCCCACTGTCCTGATGGGTGACCTGAATACTAGACACAAGAAATTAGGTGACTCCACCACTAACACCAATGGTAGGAGACTTATCTCACTTCTCAGCGCATATGAAGATGTTCAAATTATAGGTAATAATGAACCAACACACATCTATGGCGGGGGTCTAGACAAATGTATTGGCTTTAATCTATCATACACAACTTATAGCTCTGATGTTGTCACTGATCTTATGTCTGACCACAGCCCAATCCAAGCTAGTATACATGTAGCCAATGACACCCCCACTGGTGGTAAACTCAACAGACGTAGAATCACAGTCAAGCAAGAACATGAAAGCCAGTTCATAGACTTCATCCATGACTGGTACAAGGACTACAAGCCTGACAACTGCCAAAGTTTCCATGACGATCTGATAGATAGGACTTATGCATACTTCACCAACAATACCTCCACCAATAAAAGGAGAAAACGTGGTCAGCATAATGGGAACAGGCAACAGCAGTGCTATAATGACCCTGAGCTGAAAAAACTCAGGGCTAGGGTCAGGAGGGTGGGTAAGGGTTGCAGACAAATTAGAACACCTCAAATGTTACAATTGTATCAAGCTTCCATTGCTGCTGTCAGGGAACGTGTAAACGAACTCAGACAAAATGCATGGGAGACATATATCAACAGCCTGAACCAACACACATCCCTCAGCAAAGCCTGGAAAGACATAAACATAATCAGAGGTAAAAACAGAAGACACGTCTCCCATCCAAACACTCTACAAAAGTCGAATGAGCTAATAACAAAGTGGGCTCATGTGTCGAGCTATGACATGTTACCAGCTAGGACTCGGGGACTCCTTGTTGCGAAGTCTGTAGAGAGAAGTAATCTTTTTAGCTTTATGCTGGGCAAACAGCACGATGAGTGTGATGTTCCATATACTGAGTGGGGGCTTGACGCCGCCCTCGCCAGGGGTAGGTCTACTTCCCCTGGAGAGGACGGAGTCACCTACAACATCATTAGACTACTAAGGCGCGTGCCAGGCAATCCATTGTTGGTATTTTACAATATGAGTCATGCCGAGGGCCAACTACCCACATCATGGACCAGCAGTATTGTTGTACCAATACCGAAACCAGGACAGCCTGATGCCTTTCGTCCCATATCACTATCCAGCTGCCTGTGTAAAACCTTTGAGAGGATGGTTCTTGGCAGACTCTTATATAGAATCAGAGAACACATGTCTCCTAACATAAATGGCTTCACCCATGGTAAAGGTGTACATAATTGCATCATCACATTTCTAACTCTGCATGGTGATGAAAGGCACAGATACACCACATTTCTTGACCTAAAAGCTGCATTTGATATTGCCAATAGGCAACTGATATTGTACGAACAAGCCAAAATGGATATAGGAGGTAGGCTGTTACACTGGATAAGTGGTTACCTAACCAACAGAAGGGCTGCTACACTTTTTCAGGGTTACAAAAGTGAAGTTAAAGATATGCAACTTGGTACCCCTCAAGGTGGAGTGCTTAGCCCCACTTTGTTCAATGTTCTTATGAATGCATTATTAAATTTAATACCAGACAACCCCAGCAATATCTCAATCAGCTATGCTGATGATATTCTTATACATACTAAAACTCATCGTGAAATGCAAACCACCCTGAACCATGTATACGCAGCCTGTGAACACCTCGGTCTTATTATCTCCACTGAAAAAACTAAGGTGTTCAACAAAAGCTGGAAACCGCAAACGCGGCCCCGCCAAGTTCAAGATAGGTAACAACACTATAGACTATGTTTCTTCTTTTAAATATCTTGGTGTTTCCGTCCCTTGTACCCTACCTGCCATACAACAGCTAACCCGCCAATGTACTTAGAAGTGTAGCGGTGTACAGCCCGCACTATGGTGTTAATATTAGAATTGTTAAAACAATGTACCTAGGCTATATAAGATCTCTGATAGATTACCACGAACCAGCCCTGGTCATTCGTGACGGGAAAGGCGTTGACAAGCTCGAGAAAATGCAAAATAAAGCCCTCAGAATTATCCTAGGATGTCCCATGAGAACTAAAGTACTTAATATGAGGAAAGAACTAGGTATACCCAGTGTTAAAGATAGAATAATTGAAGTCAACCTCATGATAGCCCTGAGGCTTCTGCGTGGTGATCCTGACAACATTGTTTCCATAAAATTGCTAGAATGTATGAACCATGGGACTACTGAGTCTAAATGGATCCAAACTACAGCTATACATATGAAGATGTTTGGACTAGACCACCTGTACAAAGTTGAGACACAACAGCGCTTCCTGCCACCCTGGCGGACAGTTCCCTTCGATATCACAATACCGACATATCCGCCTAAAAAATTAATTATACAAAGCATTTATCTCCAACACACTGCCAAATTGAGAGCTCTTGAACACATACACACTCTACAGACTGATGATAATATCACACAGACCATCTACACTGATGGATCTCTAAACACCGCCTGTGGGAGGGCTGGAAGTGCAATTGTTGTGACTCAACCTGACGGTAATATAATTGAGAAAGGAGTTAGAATTAACAACTGTGCATCCACTCTACAAACTGAATTTGTTGCCATACTCACAGCTATTAAATTCATTGAAACCACTGTTACTAACAGTCTCATCATCACTGACTCTCTATCCTCACTACTTGCACTTGGTACCCTCGACTCAGGTTGTCACGCTCTTGTCTCTGAAGCCAGACACAAATATGCGTGCCTTGTTGACCGGGGTGTCAGGGTCAAACTGTTGTGGATCCCTTCTCACATAGGCCTCATAAAACATGACAGAGTTGATGCCCTCGCCAAACTCGCGTCTAACAAAGACACCGTTGAATACAATTTGGGTCTGTCAAAAAGAACCCTTAAAACTTTAATTAGGAAAGAACTTATTGATGAGTTTGACGCAAGTAGACAAGTGCAAACAGGCACTAGTCGATCCATAGGTTACCATGATGAGATGTATCAAGTGAAACATGTATATGGAGCAAGTAACAAGATCACTAGATTACAAGATGTTGTAACCGCTAGATTAAGGTTAGCATATAAGTACCTCTGGCAGTATATTCCTCAAGCAGATGTAAACAAAACTAAATGTAAAGTGTGTGGCCATACATATGGACACACACTTGAACACTACGTCCTCGACTGTGTGAACGTAGAACCTTTTAGGGATAGGTCCAAGCACACTGTGTGTGAAATGGCACAACACTTCATCTCTAATGGCAAGATAGCCGACTTATTAAGATTGTATCCACTTTTTTGCACTTAGTAACTATATCAATTCTCATGTACAGAACCAAATACGCAATATGCTTGAATACCTCCCACGTAAATGTGTATAATAAAGTGTGAGGCCAGACATACTGCCTCACACACCTGTACTCACGCATTTGTGAATAAGTTACCGTTTATGTATAGAACTAAACAAATAATGTAAATGAAATGCTGTGTAACATTCAGTGCCATAATATCCTGACAACGGGGGTTAATTATTATGACCCTTTGTAAACCCTACTCTGTAATCCTTTTGCCCTACCGCTCACAGGATGAGTGTGGGGTGCACAATAAAGTAGCCGCTGCAAGCGGCAAAATCAAAATCAATCCTACAACACTATTTTTTTATTTTTTATTGTGTAAGGTTAAGCGCAGAAGCGTTTACAGCAGCCAACAGGGAAGCCTGCTAAGCTTATACTTGCCTTTAAGTCTCATGAGTTAAGGGTGTAGAAGCACTATTTACAATCCAAAAACTCCCCAAAGGTCACTCCTGCCTCGGTGACCTTTGGGGGTAACACTGCCCACTGGTCTAGATCTGGCGAAAAAAACTGCCCCCACCCAAAGATCACTTGTTGGGTGTTACAAAGCGCCTGCTGGGTGTGTTGGGTGATTTAGGTGACTCTTCCCCGGCCCTCCCCCAACAATCCCCCATCCCCCCTCTCCACCCACAACCCAGGGCCACGGTGTGTAAGGTTAAGGCGTTCGAATTTTAATTGGGGTTGATGAAGAAATAATGCATGTGAGGAGGAGGAGGAGAAGACTAGATTGCGTTAGGTTAGGTTAGGCTAGATTAGGTTAAGTTAGGTTAGGTCTGGTCAGGTTACATTATGCATGAAGGTATTCATTTATATGTATATTTATGATGTACAGGATCGTTTATGGCCAGTCAAAAGTTTCCAGAAAAGAGAAATACATAGAAGTTATCACTAATGGCCAATTATCCCTATTGAGTGTAACATACAGTATATATTAGGTGGAGTTCCGCTTTTATTTGTTTGTTTTCGTATTATTTAAGTCATTTATTTGTTAACATTTATCTTAGAATAAGTAAATATTATAAAAAAAATAACATTGAAAAACTCACAAGTGACTTTGTAATATATAATTAAGTCGAGATGATAATACCAATACGACGTGCTGGTCAAGCTCCGAAAGAGTTGTCCGGGGGTCTAGCTAACCTCTGGTCGGGGCTTGACCGGCACGAAAAAAAAAAAAAAAATTTTGTTTACTAAACGTGATTTTGGCAACCTGTGGTGTAATAGTCAGCATGCTCGCCTTGCAAGCGAGTGGACCAGTGTTCGATTCCCTGACAGAGTGAAAATATGAGCATTTTCTTTTTACGCCATTTGGCTTTCGATTTACCAGTAAATGGGAACCTGGATGTTAATCGATTTGCTGATCTTATACTGGAATAATGGTTAGCCAGTGCAGTTGGCGACTTGTCCGGCCTTCTCGGACTATTCCTTGAAACTGGGTCATACAACTCCTTAGCTTAGGGTGTGGTTGTGGTGTTGGCGACAGATTCTAACACCATAAACAAATTCACGCCTAGGTGGCCCTAGGGCCGGCCATCCTCGTACACGAAGGGCAACCATTATTGTTACGTGTATAATATTACTATCACTACCACAATAGGGTGTGTCATACGGAGGCGAATTTTTTTTTTTTAGTTTGAAAAATCAGCCCATGGTATTAATGATGTAGTTCTATGTGCAGAATCATGTGACATCTTCAGATTTGAAAAGTTTTTATTTTTTGCTAGGTAAATTTTAACTTGAAATCTTATGAAAATTCAGTATTCCCACCCTTTTACCAACACCACTAAATAGCTTATTTAAAGTAAAGTAAATGTATCAGGTTAATTTATTAGGATGAAAATGATCCAGAATAGTGAAGCGAATGATCTTGACACATTTATTAAATTTAATATTCCTTTAGAAAACAAAATCATTAAATACAAAAACCGGTTTTACTACTACGACCCTGTGTTGCTGCACACCATAGAGAACATGTCTTTCTTGCTTCTGTTTCTACTCATCACCTCCCTGCTGACCACCTGAGCTCAGATGTTGCCTTCCCTCCTCTCCTGGCTGTACACGTGACTGCTGGCCTCGCTCACTTGCTGTACACAACGCTCTATACTCTGGGTGTGCGAGGGCCAGGCAGGGACATGCATGGGGTTGTCCAGGAAAGCTCTGACTTGAACATTGGTGAGGCTGCAGGTAAGAGGGGGCTCACTGCCAACCTGGATGTTATCCAGATCTATGAGATCAGTGAGGGTCTTGGCACCTAGATTGACTTCAGGAGTCTTCCTGACCCTGAAGGAATCGTCACCAACTGATTCGTCATGCCCAGATCCTCTCATAAGTCTCATATCCAAGATCTTTTTGACTGCCACTCTTCTCTCCTCCTCATCCTTACTGCAGAGCATTGTCTGCAGAACTGCCTCAGGATGAGCATACCAGGAAGATCTCCTCACAGTCTGCTCCACAATCTGAACAACCTTCCTTGGCTGACTCCTCAGGAGCTCAAGCTGGAAGAGAGCATGCCTCGGACCTTCGGAGAACGATGACTTGACCTTGGTGTTGAACCAATTTGGCAAGTAGACACTCTCGATGAATTGGACAATAAGTCTCAGGTTGTGAAGCTGGTTCCCTTTCAGTTTATGATGAGCGACCCAAATTCTGCAGAACCTGAGAGCCGTTGTGAGCCACCTAGAATGTGAGACTGGACCTATCTGCAGGTAAACAAGTCTATCAGGCATGACCCCAGTTTTGATGGCACTGCAAATCATGTAACCATAGTACTGGTCAGTACTCAGGTCGTCAATGACAGTATGTGCAAGCTCAACGAGTGGAGGGCCAACTGTGATTTTTTCAAAGCTCGGATTTATTTCTAACTCAGTGGCAGAGTCCAGCATCTTGCCAAGAGGACCAGACCATCTGTTGTTTGAAAGGTGTCTTGCCATCCAGCTCCTGGATCAGATGTCTGAGTGGCAACTCGTTGGTGTGGAGATCACAAACAATCCAGACCAGCTTCCTCCTAATCTTCCGCTCTATCCACTGTATGACCCCCCCCTTGCCCCCCTGTGTTCGTGTTGGTGCTGTCCCCTCCAATGGCCTGCAGGGTCTGGTCTACGTTCCTCTCTCTGAGCCAGTTCACAATGTTATCTGCCACTATCTCAGCTGGTTTCCTGATGTCATCTTTCTCTGGAGTGAAATGCCACAAATACTTCCCTCCTGGTTCACTGCACCAGTGCAGCAGGAGTAGTGTTCCTCCTTCACCATGGCAAGGAACAACTTGTCAGAATCTCCAACTTTCATGAACACTTTAGTGTCATCCCTTCTCCCATCAAAGAACAAACAATTGATTCCATTTTCTCTTATCCCCTTATCAAACTCCTCTTCTAGGTTACTGACAAGTTTCTCCTGAGCTCTCCTTACTTTGTTATGATCTATCACCAGGTGAACATCATCAGGTGTTATCAAACCACCGTCAATCCAGGCAGCTGTTACTATCTCTGCAGTTTCTCTGAGACCAGTGTGGTGTCGCATGCTGGCCAGAGCTATGATCGGGATATCTTTCCTATTTCGAATCTTATGCCTGGAAGGTTTGGGATCATTATTTTCTGGGTTAGGGACAAAGTCACCATTCTCCTGGTCAGCACTCGGATCAGCCATGGGGAAGTCATTGAACTCTGAATCAGCTTGACTCCAATCATCGGCCTTTTTTACCTCACCCTGGGCCTTCTCAAGTCTCTTTTCCTCGGCATCTCTTCTCCTCTTTTGTCTCTCTGTGGCAGCCTCCTGTCTCTTGGACTCCGGAATATCTTGGCTAGAAATCATGAGAGCCCCTATACTGCCAGTCTTCTCTCTCTGTGCTTTGACAAATGCCAGTTCGATCACAGGAATCTTCAGTTCACGCTTGCAAATACAGGAGATGTGGGCCTCGGATTTACAGTCACGATCGCATCCAAGCTCAGGACAGAAAACAATTGGGCACTCGCAAGTAATTATGTCAAATAACTGGTCCAGTTGCTTGGCAAAGTTGTCCTTAACTGCAAGTTTTCCTCTCCTAAGAGAGATATCTCTTGTCTTTTCCCAACTGGCTAGCAGTCTCTCACTAATCTTCTTCTGACTTGTTATGACTGGAGGCTTGAACTGAGCGTTAGCCAGAGTGTACTGTGCAAAGACAGCTTTGGTCATATCACTGGCAATGTCTTTGTTTGTGTAAGTTCTTTGGTTCTTTTCACTGATTTGCCTGATTAAAACACCGTATCTCAAAGCATCTCTCAATGTAGGCAACTCCGACTTCAGGAGCTCTCTCCCAGACCCAAGATAGTGACTGAGATGGCTGGATTTTTTGTTCCTCGTCCTGACACAAGCAGCCATCGCAAATATTATCAACTTATAAATGCATCAGAATCTGAAACAGAAAAAAATATTGTTAGTTGGGTTGTTAAAGAATGAAGTCAGAAAGTAATGTTCACTATTTAATTGTAATGCACTAATGCAGCTGTACGTTAGATTTTCGATAAATTTCACGCTAAAATTTACCTAGCAAAAGGTTGCAAAATATTGAAACTGAAATTATTTTCTGTTTATATACACTAAAATCTACCAAAAAAGTGATGGGCCATTAGTTTTAGCTGATCTTCCCTCCTATGACACACCCTACTACCACAACCAGCATTATCACTACTATTGTCACCTCAACTATCATCATTCCTTCCCTCTTCCTCCTCCTGCCTCCATATTTTAATGATTATCGTCTCTATTATCATTATTATTATTATTATTATTATTATTATTATTATTATTATTATTATTATTATTATTATTATTAACAATACAACATGTGGCTGGAACAACAGTAGAAATTAGAAATAAGATAAAAAAAAAGAGAGAGAGAGAGAGAGAGAGTTCCTGACTCACTGTTAAGTTATGACATAAAGTTGTTGGTAAATAATGGTATGGAAATTGTGTTGATTCTCTCTCTCTTTCTCTCTCTTTTTCTCTCTCTCTCTCTCTCTCTCTTTCTCTCTCTCTCTCTCTATCACACACACACACACCACTAACAAACAATACATCACAAACAAACAAGTAACAACACAACACAAACACAAATGACAACGCAAAAAACATCATTCCAAAAAACAAACAAACAAACAATAAAACAAACAGACAAACAAAACAAACAGACAAACGAAACAAACACACAAACATACATTCAAACAATAAAACAAACAAACAAACATACATACAAACAAACAAACAAACAAGCAAACAATCAAACAAAACAAACTAACAAGCAATAAAACACACAAATAAACAATCAAACAAACAATAAAACAAACCGACAAACAATAAAGCAAACACACAAGCAATAAATCAAACAAACATACATACAAACAGTCAAACAAACCTAAAAAGTAGAAAAAAACAGACCCTCTTCAACAAACCACCACCACCCAGGACTTCACTAACCTACCACCTCCACCACCACCTCCTACAACACTTTTTTTTTTTATTGGGCACCCCCCTACATCCTTGTGTAAGGTGAAGCGCAGAAGCGTTTACAGCAACCAACAGGGAAGCATGCTAAGTTTATGCTTGCCTTTATGTCTCATGAGTTAAGGGCGTAGAAGCACTATTTACAATCCAAAAACTCCCCAAAGGTCACTCATGCCTCGGTGACCTTTGGGGGTAACACTGCCCACTGGAAGAGAGCTGGCGAGAAAACTGCCCCCACCCAAAGGTCACTTGTTGGGTGTTACAAAGCGCCTGCTGGGTGTGCTGGGTGATTTAGGTGAGTCTCCCCCAGCACTCCCCAACAATCCCCCATCCCCCCTCTCCACCCACAACCCAGGGCCACGGTGTGTAAGGTTAAGGCGTTCGAATTTTAATAGTGTTGATGATGAAATAATACAGAAGAAGAAGAAGAAGAAGAAGAAGGCTAGATTACGTTAGGTTACATTAGGTTAGGTTAGGCTAGATTAGGTAAAGTTAGGGTAGGTCTGGTCAGGTTACATTATGCATGAAGGTATTCATTTATATGTATATTTATGATCTACAGGATCGTTTATGGCCATTCAAAAATTTCCAGAAATAAGAAATACATAGAAGTTATCACAAACCCAATTATCCCTATTGAGTGTAACATACAATATATATTAGGTGGAGTTCCTCTTTTATTTGTTTGTTTTCGTATTATTTAAGTCATTTATTTGTTAACATTTATCTTAGAATAAGTAAATATTATAAAAAAAAATAACATTGAAAAACTCACAAGTGACTTTGTAACATATAATTAAGTCGAGATGATAATACCGACACGACGTGCTGGCCAAGCTCCATAAGAGTTGTCCGGGGGTCTAGCTAACCTCTGGTCGGGGCTTGACCGGCACGAAAAAAAAAAAAAAAAATTTTGTTTACTAAACGTGATTTTGGCAACCTGTGGTGTAATAGTCAGCATGCTCGCCTTGCAAGCGAGTGGACCCGTGTTCGATTCCCGGACAGAGTGAAAATATGAGCATTTTTTTTTACGCCATTTGGCTTTCTATTTACCAGTAAATGGGAACCTGGATGTTAATCGATTTGCGGATCTTATTCTGGAATAATGGTTAGCCAGTACAGTTGGCGACTTGTCCGGTCTTCTCGGACTATTCCTTGAAACTGGGTCATACAACTCGTTAGCTTAGGGTGTGGTTGTGGTGTTGGCGACAGATTCTAACACCTTAAACAAATTCACGCCTAGGTGGCCCTAGGGCCGACCATCCTCGTACACGAAGGGCAACCATTATTGTTACGTGTATAATATTACCATCACTACCACAACCAGCATTATCACTACTATTGTCACCTTCTCAACTATCATCATTCCTTCCCTCTTCCTCCTCTTGCCTCCGTATTTTAATAATTATCGTCTCTATTATTATTATTATTATTATTATTATTATTATTATTATTATTATTATTATTATTATTATTATCATTATTATTAACAATACAACATGTGGCTGGAACAACAGTAGAAATTAGAAATAAGATAAAAAAGTTGTATTAAATTAACAATTAAAACACAAACAACAACCACAGGTACAAGTCGATCAGTTTTTTTATCATGAGAGAGAGAGAGAGAGAGTTGGTAAATTTATGGTATAGAAATTGTGTTGATTCTCTCTCTCTCTCTCTCTCTCTCTCTCTCTCTCTCTCCAACCACTAACAAACAATACATCACAAACAAACAATCAACAACCCAACACAACACAACACAAACAAAAATGACACCACAAAAAACACCATTCCAAAAAACAAATAAACAATAAAACAAACAAACGAACAATAAAACAAACAAGCAAACAAAAATAAAAGAATAAAACAAACAAGTAAACAAACAAACAATAAAACAAACAGACAAACAAAACAAACAAACAAACATACATACAAACAATCAAACAAACAACAAATCAAACAATCAAACAAACAATACAAACAATCAAGCAACAAAACAAACAAAAAACAATTAAACATACAAACAAACAATATAACAAACAGACAAACAGTAAAACAAACAATCATACCTACAAAAAATAAAACAAACAAAATCAATCAAACAAACAAACAGACCCTCTTCAACAAACCACCTCCACCAAGGACTTCACTAACCTACCACCTCCACCACCACCTCCTGCAAATATGTTGCCTGTATAACAAGTGAACTAAAGTGGGTTCAGCACTGTGTCGTGTGTTGGCGCCCGCGAGGCAAGGCCTATACTGTACCCTTGTGTTCACGCTCGGCCATGTGGTGAGGGGTTGTTTACACAAACCCCCCTCCTCATAGTGTGCCAGGCTGGATAGTTCTTTTGAAACTAAAATTGTCTTTGATACTGTATCTAACCAGAAAAACAGAGATACTATTAAGAACAAGTGTAGTGTAATAATAGTGTTTACAAACTGAGAATACTCCTGTTACCTTCCCACTGACACCACACTCCCTCTTGCGGGAGGCATGTTCACGGCCTCCCCTCACACCGCTAATACGCTGTAGATGCCAGTCTCCTTTGTCGTCTACGAGGGCTACGCCTCCCAACCACCGCTGACTTCCTAGAAGTGCCAAGCAGTCCTCGGCCCTCTGACGTAGGCATATACTAGGTCGGGTCCTGTAACTCCACCATGTCTGAGTTGACTGGAGACCCAGCTACTCGCTTTAACTCTCCTGATGCACTGAGTGAGCCAGGTGGCTATGGTGTTGACCTTGACACCAACGGAGAGGATGGCTTTCAAGTAGTTCAGTCCAGGAACAAGCGGAAGGCCGAAAAGGCAGAAAAACTTAAGAGACCATCAACTACAACCACAACCCCCCATGAGAGTAAAATTAAACTTCCCTGAAGGTACATCACCTGAAGACAAGTATCTCTGACTGAACGATGCGGAAGATAAACACCCAGACGCTGAGTTTCAGTTCAGAGTCGGTACACAAGATCATGTTCTGATTAGAAGTGACCCAGCAGTCATACAGGATCTCCTCACCAATAGCATAAGGGGAATAACCATGGTACAATCATCCCAACCATCGAGCAAGAAAACTATTTTAATCATAGGGCTCGACCAGTACCAGACCCCTACACTACTAGAAGCTCATCCCGACATCAGAAGGACGAAGCGACTCAGGGGCAAGAATGCAGTCATTGCAGACTGGGTTGGCTCGGAAGCCCCACCCAAGACCATTCGAGTCCGTGGTGCCTATCGGATTCTGAAGGTAACTCTCTATCAGCCCCCTACCCGGAGGTGTTACAATTGTCAACACTGGGGCCATGCGGCCCGATTATGCCCCTCGACTAAGCCGTGGTGTGGTCTCTGCTCAAGACAACATGCAACTCAGGCTTGCAGATATACAGTTGCTCAAGGGGGTGTCATTCAACAGAAGTGTATTAACTGCAAAACAGTTGGAGTTCCTGTATGGCACCCTGACTGTCCTAGAGCTCCTACGCCCCTTCAGCGCCCAGACCCGCCACCTAGGCAGGTCTTAAGAAACACTACTGCTGCTAGGGTACTCCCTACGGCCAACCCCTGGCCCACTCTCCCAACCAAAGGTCCAGGATCATCACCAGCAGTCATCGAAAGATCAGCATGGGGCAACACAGACGGGGTTCAATCATTCCCTTCTACTTGCCCGTAACCTGAACGTCCTTAACTAATGCGTTTACAGTCAAAACAAGTACGGGGGGGGCGTCGAAGGGAATTCTCAACTACCATGAGGAACAAAGGAACCACCAACGCCGGGAGTTCAGCGTGAGACAACGTAGATCGTCATAACGTCAGCACAAGAGACAGTGACGTAGAGTGTCGTGTGTTTGAGTGACGTGTTCAAATATCTGAGGAGTTGTCATAAAGTTTGGGTTCGAGCGTACAGGGCCGTAGGTGTTTGTTTGCGACGAGCCAGCCCGCGCACCCAGCGCTTTTTTTTTCTTTTTGGACGCATTCAATATTCATTGATGTGGTCAAAACCTGCAGAGGAGAAGGCGTTCATAACATTACAAGGTGATCCATCTGATACATAATTAGTTTGTCTCACACAATTTTATCTTAATTACAATTTAATAAGCATACTGACATAACACAAAGTTCATAACTCTATTAATCTTAGCTTCGCTTCATTCTGCATTGTCTTATTACTCCAGGTTATGCAGAAACGAGTAGGCGTAATTAGTCAACAATATTTCAGTACCGAGGGGTATGTCATCACTTAGGCTGTACTTACAAGTGAGGGTCAATGCAGATCAGTATGGTGTTCCAAGAGAAAACAGTATTGCGTAAATCGTCCCAGCACAAATTCTCGGACAGAAGGCTGATCTTCACAGCATCACTAGAGAGGGCGATCTGTCTCATGGAGGGGCGGCAGGCAGCACCGCCACCAGTCTAAGACAGTCCACTCAGCAGAACCAGGACTTGTCTGTAAACACTTCTACATCTGGCGAGGTCACAGGTCGAAAGATTTAATGGCATCACGAGCCAGCACTGTAGCTGAAGCCAGCGGCGATAACAAACTTAAACAGAAAATGGTGGTGATGTCGAGTGTAACCAAAGTGTGTCGTTGTTTGCCACTGACATACAACAATTGTTGAGCAGTACATGCTCCAGAAATTTTTCAAAAAAGTTATGTGGCCTACTGCCTGCCGAAGGGACAAGCAGCGCAGAAAAGAACAGTATCATACAGTGCCTTTTGCTTCTTTCCAAATACAGTTCATAATGACCAGTGTTAATACCAGACAAAGATACAGAGCGGTGAAGGTGATGAGTTGGAACATCTCATCCCTTAGAAAACGATACCCTGACCTACACCACAAAGTTGTGTCTTAAGACATCGATATTGTGTGTCTGCAGGAGTGTCTCACACCTAATGGTAAGCCCCCACCCAGTGTGCCCAATTATGTGTATTATGATCCTAATTCTACTCACACATGTTTGATGTATGTTAAGAAGTCACTCCCGCATGTACCTCTTGTATTAAAAAAGACTACCTACCTTCAGTACCATGGGATCACTATCCACCTGGGCAACTCCACTCAACGTGCTAAACGCCTATGCTCCCTCAGATCTCCAAGACTTTTTACACACTGAGCCCACTGGCCTGATGGGTGACCTGAATACTAGACACAAGAAATTAGGTGACTCCACCACTAACACCAATGGTAGGAGACTTATCTCACTTCTCAGCGAATATGAAGATGTTCAAATTATAGGTAATAATGAACCAACACACATCTATGGCGGGGGTCTAGACAAGTGTATTGGTTTTAATTTTTCATGCACAACTCATAGCTCTGATATTGTCACTGATCTTATGTCTGACCACAGCCCAATCCAAGCTAGTATACTTGTAGCCAATGACACCCCCACTGGGGTAGACTGATCAGACGTAGAATCACAGTCAAGCAATAACATGAAAGCCAGTTCATAGACTTCATCCATGACTGGTACAAGGACTACAAGCCTGACATCTACCAAAGTTTCCATGACGATCTGATAGATAGGACTTATGCATATTTCACCAACAATACCTCCACCAAAAAACGGAGAAAACGTGGTCAACATAATGGGAACAGGCAACAGCAGTGCTATAATGACTCTGAGCTGAAAAAACTCAGGGCTAGAGTCGGAGGGTGGATAAAGGTTACAAACAAATTAGAACACCTCAAATGTTACAATTGTATCAAGCTTCCCTTGCTGCTGTCAGGGAACGTGTAAACGAACTCAGACAAAATGCATGGGAGACATACGTCAACAGCCTGAACCAACACACATCCCTCAGCAAAGCCTGGAAAGACAAACATAATCAGAGGTAAAAACAGTAGACTCGTCTCCCATCCATACCCTCTGCAAAAGTCGAATGAACTAATAAAGTGAGCTCATGTGTCTAGCTATGACATGTTACCAACTAGGACTCGGGGACTCCTTGATGCGAAGTCTGTAGAGAGAAGTAATCTTATTAAATTTATGCTGGGCAAACAGCACGATGGATGTGATGTTCCATATACTGAGTGGGAGCTTGACGCCGCCCTCGCCAGGGGTAGATCTACTTCCCCTGGAGAGGACGGAGTCCCTACAACATCGTTAGTCTACTAAGGCGTGTGCCAGGCAATCCATTGTTGGTATTGTACAATATGAGTCATGCCGAGGGCCAACTACCTACATCATGGACCAGTAGTATTGTTGTACCAATACCGAAACCAGGACAGCCTGATGCTTTTCATCCCATATCACTAACCAGCTGCCTGTGTAAAACCTTTGAGAGGATGGTTCTTGGCAGAC
Organism: Homarus americanus; assembly: GCF_018991925.1. Taxonomy (NCBI): domain Eukaryota; kingdom Metazoa; phylum Arthropoda; class Malacostraca; order Decapoda; family Nephropidae; genus Homarus; species Homarus americanus. Next base: position 23,794 of record NW_024750463.1, read on the forward strand.
TCTTATATAGAATCAGAGAACACATGTCTCCTAACATAAATGGCTTCACTCATGGTAAAGGTGTACATAATTGCATCACCACATTCCTAACTCTGCATGGTGATGAAATGCACAGATACACCACATTTCTTGACCTAAAAGCTGCATTTGATATTGCCAATAGACAACTGATATTGTACGAACAAGCCAAAATGGTTATAGGAGGTAGGCTGTTACACTGGATAAGTGGTTACCTAATCAACAGAAGGGCTGCTGCATTGTTTCAGGGTTACAAAAGTGAAGTTAAAGATATGCAACTTGGTACCCCTCAAGATGGAGTACTTAGCCCCATTGTGTTCGATGTTCTTATGAATGCATTATTAAATTTAATACCAGACAACCCCAGCAATATCTCAATCAGCTATGCTGATGATATTCTTATACATACTAAAACTCATCGTGAAATGCAAACCAACCTGAACCATGTATATGCAGCCTGTGAGAACCTCGGTCTAATTATCTCCACTGAGAAAACTAAAGTGTTCAACAAATAAGATGGTAATCGCAAACGCGGCCCCGCCAAGTTCAAGATAGGTAACAACACTATTGACTGTTTCTTCTTTTAAATAACTTGGTGTTTGCGTCCCTTGTACCTTACCAGCCATACAACAGCTTACCCGCCAATGTACTGACAGACTGAGACCTTAGAAGCGTAGCGGGGTACAGCCCACACTATGGTGCCAATATTAGAATTGTTAAAACAATTACCACGCACCAGCTGTAAAGGCCTAGGACTTAGGGATAGAAATCACTTACCAGGCTAATCAGGATCTTAATAAAGGAAAGTCAAGGACCATGGTTTTCCGAGGAATAACAAACAACCGTTAGAGATTGGCATCTCTTTACTATAAAAATATAACACAAAACTCTGACACCACTCAACAAACATCAAATAATTACGGGAGTCAAATAATTAATGGAAGCAAACAATTAAAGGAATCAAACAAATAATGGGAGTCAGCAATTAATTGAATCAAACAATTAAATGGAGTCAACAATTGATAGAATCGAACAATAAAGGGGAGTCAGCAATTAATTGGAATCAAACAATGAACAAATATTTCCTACGGCAGTGGCCCTGGGGGAAGGTTCTGGAACGCGGTGATGCACACTCAGGGCAGGGAAGCGTCCACTTCGCTCCACACTCAGCAACGTCTTGAAAAGGCAGGAGAACACCGGGGCACCGACAGAATGTGATGAACTGATGGTCGTGGTATGCGGTAGTGGTAGATGACCAGAGAGTTGGCAGTTGATAGGTGAAGGTCTGGGAACACAGCCCACGAGTCCAGGACATATGATGAGATCACAGCCAGAATTTGACGGACAGCAGGGTAGCTAGATACTGACGGTATGGCGGCTGGGTTGAATCTGCTCGTGGCGGAGATAGTCGCTGCCGTTATCACCTCTGTCCAACCACCCCAAGGGTCGTCTGCACCAGCAAACGAGCGAGTTAACAGCGGTAACTAGCCGGAGGATCGTTTCCGCCCTTACACTGCTCCCCCAACAAAAATCTACTGTAAGGTAGATTAAACTTAAGATTAGTACACAAAGCATAATCATCTTACAACAAATGCTTAAATACACATTGCACAATAAAGAAGGGTCATAGAAAAGAATAGGTGGTAACTTGAGGTCCAAAACGTAAGGCGGTATCAAGGAACTGCACGTGGGGTCCACTTCAGTCCAAGTTTAAGTTTGGGCCTATTTCCTGTCGTGGAGGATTCTTCTATCTCGTCAGGTGTTGGCAGCAACTGGCAACCGAGATCAACAGACTCTGGCGTCCGAACTTCACAGGAACTCTTGCAGGGTAGTGCCTCGACTAACTCCAGCATGGGGACGTCGTCAAGGACACGAGCAATGTGGGTCCTGCAATTATATTGCTTTAACAAATTAGCTTGATGTAATTTAGGCTTCTTAGAGGAAGGAGGTGAGAATCATCCAACAAAATCTATGGCTACCCGAGAAGATGGTTCTGCAACGACGGGTAAGGGTTCAAGTGGAACAGGACGGACTCTACCCTTGGCGGACATACGTGGGCACTGATCACAACTCCTACAAAAAGCTCTAATATCCGCTCCCATACCTGGCCAGTAAAACTGATCAGCAACCTTCCTATAAGTTTTCCTACGAGAACAGTGACTTACAAGAGAGCTCTTGTGAGCTACAGAGAGAATGTTACTACGACAAACATCAGGGACAACAAGTAAAAACCGACCTACTTTAGCTGGTCGCTTGGATGAAACAAGACCTGTGTAACACCCCATTAATAGAAACAAACTTATAAACCGACCCATCTCTCACCTGATCCTCCTCCCCGGAAGTCACCTTCTCTCTTACCCGCTTCAGAGTGGCACACGAGTCTTGAAGCTTGGCGAACTCCTTGGGCGTCACAGTCAGTGGCAACAAATTCGGCAGAATCAGGGGATGCGGTCGTTTCACCTTCGCCGTCCGTGGCCCTACAGCTTGGACCTTGGCGGCAGGCGTGGCGGCGTGAGAGGGTGGCGAGTCGTCATCAGCAGGTAGCGTGAGGACTGGTGTTGGTGGTGAGGAGAGTTTTAACGTTTCCGGGTCGTTAGGGTCACGAACACCGGGAACATTACCAATGAGGGCACTTGCACATTTAATGGGAGCTCTTACCACATTAGACCAACCAGTGAAATAGGGGCAACGCAGGTAGCACCAAACAACAGGGAACTGGTCAACACGACCTAAATAATCGGCGACACTAACCTTCGGGCAGCTGGAGATGTCAGCGTCAGGCAGGGCTTCTTCAGAGACAATGATGCACGAGCAACCAGTGTCCCTGATGAAAGTAGATGCCCTAGACCCATTGATTGTTCCACTGACACAATAACAGGGGCAGCTCCTGTCCTCCAAGCAGAATCCGACCTTGTTGCTGGGTTGATGAGTGTCAGCAGTCTTGAAGGCGAGGGGATTCCTGGGACAGCGAGAACGAATGTGCCCTTCTCCGCAGCTGTGACACCGCACGGCTGGTGAACTACTCTTGTGTACTCCTGGGGATGGTTCCTCGGAGGACGGAGGCTTCGCAATCTTCACTACAGGAGGGGAAGACTTGGGGTAGGCGTTGCGAGCAGACGCCCAGTTGTCGGCAAGATGCACAGCTTCTCCAAGCGTCGCTGGCTGGTGTTCTTTGATGAAAATTCTCAAGTCTGGAGGTAGAGAAGACAAAACTGATCTAATATCATGAAGTTAGAGAGAGACTCAAAGGTTTCTTCAACCCCTGATGTCTCCAGCCATTGTTGAAATAAACGACCCAGGTGAATCGAAAACTGCTGGTACGTTTCTCCCTCTCTAATCTTCGTTCTGCGAAAATCAGCACGATAACCGTCAGAAGTCTTGCAAAATCCTCGCAAGAGAGCTTGCTTCAACAAGAAGTAATCTCGGGTGATGTCGGCAGACAGGGACGTGTAAATTTCTAC
>NW_024750464.1:0-36841 GCF_018991925.1 Homarus americanus
TTCGGAAATTTTGGAAAACTGGAAAAATTGGGAGAAAAGTCTACTGGAAAATTTTGGAAAATTTTTTGGAAAATTTTGGAAAATTTTAAGAGAAAATTTTGGAAAAATTTTTGGAAAATTTACACACGGAAATTTTTGGAAAATTTTGGAAAATTTTGGAAAAAATTGGAAAATTTTCGAGAGGTGCAAATTTTGGAAAATTTTTGGAAAATTTTTAATTTTGGAAAATTTTGGAAAAATTTCCGGAAAATTTTAGGAAAAATTTCAGAGAATTTTGAAAATTTTTGGAAAATTTTCGAAGAATTTTTGGAAAGAGTATGGAAAAATTTTTGAGAAGAATTTTGGAAAATTTTTCGGAAAATTTTGGAAAAATTTTGGAAAATTTTGGAAAAATTTTTGAAAATTTCTGAAAATTTTCGAAAATTTTGGAAAAATTTTTCGGAAATTTTTGGAAAAATTTTGGAAAATTTTGGAAAATTTTCGAGGAAAATTTTTGGAAAATTTTTGGAAAATTTTGAAAATTTTACTAGGAAATTTTGGAAAAATTCTGAAAATTTTTTGGAAAATTTTGGAAAATTGTGGAAAATTTTTCAAATTTTGGAAAAATTCTGAAAATTTTGGAAAATTTTGGAAAATTTTTGGAAAAATTTTTGGAAAAATTTTTTGAAGAGCTTTTGGAAATTTACAAAATTTTGGAAAAATTTTGGAAAATTTTTGAAATTTTGGAAAATTTTCGAAAATTTTTGAAAATTTTTGGAAAATTTTCAAATATTCGAAAATATTCCCAAAATTTTTCCCGGAGCCTCAGGTACTCGAAGAACCTCGGGAATTTTCCAGGAGATTTTCCCAGGTGCCTCCAGGTACTCAAAGGTGCGAAGGTTTTCGTGGTGCAGGAAGATTTTGGAAAGATTTTGGAAGGATTTTCGAAATTTTGGAAAATTTTGGAAGGAATTTTTTGGAAAATTTTGGAAAGATTTTGGAAAATTTTTGGAAAATTTTGGAAAATTTTTGGAAAATTTTGGAAAAATTTTTATTTTTGGAAAATTTTGGAAAATTTTTGGGAAAATTTTGGAAAAATTTTGGAAAATTTTCAAAAATTTTGGAAAATTTCGAAAATTTTCCAAGAAGATTTTTCAAAATTTTCAAAATTTCAAAAATTTTCCAAAAGTACAAAAATTTTTACAAAATTTTCGAAAATTCCTGGAAGCCACCATCCGGAGACACCGGCAGATGCAGCATGATACTTCACAGATGGCTCGGTGGATCCAAACTTATCATACATCGGGCAGCCTTCTACACCCAAGGTCAGACCCTCTGAAAATTTTTCGGAAATTTTTCAAAAATTTTCAAATTTTCCTAAAATGTTCCAAAAATTTTCAAAAATTTCAAAATTATCAAAAATTTTCAGCAAAATACTCAAATTTTCCAAAATTTCAAAATTTTCAAAACATTTTCCAAGAAAAATTTTTCCAAAAATTTCAAAAATGTTCAATTTAAAATATTCAAACAAATTTTCAAAATTTTCCAAATTTTACAATTTCAAAATTTTTCAAATGTTCAAACATTTTCCCAAAATTTCAGAAATTTTCAAAATTTTCCCAGTACCAAAAATTTTCAAAAATTTCAAAAATTTTCCCAAATTTTTCAAAATTTTCAAAATTTTCCCAAATTTTTCAAAAATTTCAAATTTTCAGAAATTTTCCAAATTTTCAAAATTTTCGGAAAAATTTTCGGAAAATTTTCAAAAATTCAAAAATTTTCAAAATTTTCAAATTTTCAAAATATTTCAAACATTTCCCAAAATTTTCGAAAATTTTCCAAAATTTTCTAAATTGTTCTGAATTTCAAAAAATGGTTTACGTAGTTCCTCCTGGAGCTCTCACAGCCACATTCAAAATTACCGACCTCGGCGATAGTAAAGCCTACCTCGAGAAGGATGACCTCAAAAATAACTCTTGAAGCCATAGCACCGAGACACCGGCAGATGCAGCATGATGCTTCACAGATGGCTCGGTGGATCCAAAACATCGTCATCAGGCGGCCTTCTACACCCAGGTCAGACCCTCTATAAAAAATGGTTGCATGGATATCACCAGCCACATTCAAAGTTACCGACCTGGGCGATATTGGAAGGGCACCTCCAAAATAACTGGAAGCCATAGCCGACACCGGCAGATGCAGCATGATCACGGATGGCTTGGTGGATCAAAACATCATCATCCGGGGCCTTACAGTCAGACCCTCTGATTTTCGGATTTCAAAATTTTCCAAAATTTCAAAATCATTTCAGGACTAAAATATTCAAAATTATAAAATTTTCCAAAAAAATTTTCAAAGAAATGACAACATTTCAAAAATTTCAGAAAAATTTCAAAATTTTTTCCAAAATTTTTCAAAAATTTTTCAAAAAAATTAAAATTTTCAAAATTTTCAATTACTCAAAATTTTCAAAAATTTTAATTTTCAAAATTTTCCAAATTTTTAAAAATTTTCAAAAATTTTTCGAAAAATTTTCAGAATTTCAAAAATTTTCAAAAATTTTCAAAAATTTCAAAATATTCACAATTTTCAAAAATTTTTGCAAAAATATTTCAAAACATTTCCCAAATTTTCGAAAAATTTTCAAAATTTTCCTAAAATTGTTTAACAATTTTCAAAAATGGTTTACGTAGTTCCTCCACCATGGAGCTCTCCACCAGCCACATTCAAAGTTACCGACCCTGGGCGATAGTAAAGCCTACCTCCAGAAGAACACTCAAAAAATAACGAAGCCATAGCCACCAACACACCGAGCAGATGCAGCATGATACTTCTAGATGGCTTGGTGGATCAGTATCATACATCCGGGCGGCCTTATACAACCAAGGTCAGACCCTCTGAAAATTTTTTGGAAAATTTTCAAAAATCTTCAAAAATTTCCAAAAATTTTCAAAAAATTTTCCAAAAAATTTTCCAAAATTTCCAAAAATTTTCCAAAATTTTTTCTAAAATTTCAAAAATTTTTCGAAATTTTTCCAAAATTTCAAAATTTTCCCAAAATTTTCAAAATTTTAAAATATTCAAAAACATTTTCCCAAAATTTTCAGAAAATTTTCCAAATTTTCTAAGAATGTTCACAATTTTCAAAAATGGTTACGTAGTTCCTCACCATGGGCTCTCCACCAGCCTTCAAAATTACCGACTAGGCGATAGTAATTCCTACCAGAAGAGGACCTCAAAAAAAATAACTCTGGAAGCCATAACTTCTGAGACACCGGCAGATGCAGCATGATACTTCACAGATGGCTCGGTGGATCAAAACATCAGGGGCATTCTACACAAGGTGAACCCTCGAAAATTTTATTTCAAAGTAAAGTTCCAAAATTCAAAATTTTCCAAAAATTTCAAAATATTCAAAAATTATCCGAAAAATTTTCAGAAATTTTCCAAAATTTTCAATTTTAAAATTCACAAAATTTTCAGAAAATTTTCAAAAATTTTTCAAAATTTTTCAAATTTTCAAAATATTTCAAAACATTTCCAAAATTTTGAAAATTTTCAAATTTTCAAAATTTTCAAAATTTTCAAAAATTTCAAAAATTTTCAAAATTTTCAAATTTTCGAAAAATTTCAGAATTTCCAAAAATTTTCAAAATTTTCAAAAATTTCAAAAATTTCCTAATTTTCGAAAATTTTCAAAATATTTCAAACATTTCCCAAAATTTTCAGAAAATTTTCCAAAATTTTCTAAATTTGTTCACAATTTTTCAAAAAATGGTTACGTAGTTCTCCACCATGGAGCTCTCCACCAGCCACATTCAAAATTACCGACAGGCGATAGTAAAGCCTACCTCGAGAAGGATGACCTCAAAAAATAACTCTGGAAGCCATAGCCACCGAGACACCGGCAGATGCAGCATGATACTTCACAGATGGCTCGGTGGATCAAACTTATCAACATCCGGGCGGCCTTCTACACCCAGGTCAGACCCTCTGAAAATTTTTCGGAAATTTTCAAAAATTTTCAAATTTTCAAAATTTTCAAAATTTTTCAAAATTTTCAAAATTTTTCAAAAAAATTTCAAAAATTTTCAAAAATTTCAAAATATTCAAAAATTATCCGAAAATTTTCAGAAATTTTCCAAAAAATTTCAAAAATTTCAAAAATTTTCAGAAAAAAAATTTTCAAAAATTTTCCAAAATTACAAATATTTTTTCCCAAAATTTTCAGAAATTTTTTCAAAAAATTTTCCAAAATTTTCAAAAATTTTCAAAAATTTCAGAATTTTCAAAATTTTTCAAAAATTTTCGAAAATTTTCAGAAATTTCAAAAATTTTCAAAAATTTTAAAAATTTCAAAAATTTTCCAATTTCGAAAAATTTTTCAAAATATTTTCAAACATTTCCCAAATTTTCGAAAAATTTTTCCAAAATTTTTCAAATTGTTCACAATTTTCAAAAATGGTTTGTAGTTCCTCACCATGGACTCTCCACCAGCCACATTCAAAATTACCGACCTGGGCGATAGTAAACCTACCTCGGAAGGAGGACCTCAAAAAAAATAACTCACAAACCATAGCCACCGAGACACCGGCAGATGCAGCATGATACTTCAGAATGGCTCGGTGGATCCAAACTATCATACATCGGGCAGCCTTCTACACCCAAGGTCAGACCCTCTGAAAATTTTCGGAAATTTTTTCAAAATTTTCAAAAATTTTCCATCAAAATGTTCAAAAATTTCAAAAATATTCAAAAATTATCCGAAAAAATTTTCGAAAATTTTCCAAATTTTCTCAAAATTTTCCAAATTTTTCAAAATATTTCAAAACATTTTCCCCAAAATTTTCAGAAAATTTTTCAAAATTTTCAAAAATTTCAAAATTTTAAAAATTTTTCAAGAATTTTCAAAAATTTTCTAAAAATTTTTCAAAATTTTTCACCGAAAAATTTCAGAAATTTTCCAAAAATTTTCAAAAATTTTTCAAAAATATTTCAAAATTTCAAAATTTTCGAAAATTTTTCAAAATATTTTCAAAACATTTTCCCCAAAATTTTTCAGAAAATTTTTCCAAAAATTTTCTAAAATTGTTTTACAATTTTTCAAAAAATGGTTACGTAGTTCCTCCACCATGGAGCTCTCCACCAGCCACATTCAAAATTACCGACCTAGGCGATAGTAAAGCCTACCTCCAGAAGGAGGACCTCAAAAAAATAACTCTGGAAGCCATAGCCACGAGACACCGGCAGATGCAGCATGATACTTCACAGATGGCTCGGTGGATCCAAAACATCATACATCGGAGCGGCCTTCTACACCCAAGGTCAGACCCTCTGAAAATTTTTCGGAAAATTTTCAAAATCTTCAAAATTTTCCAAGAATTTTCAAAAAATTTCCAAAATTTTCAAAAATTTTCTAAAATTTTTCAAAAATATTCAAAATTATCCGAAAATTTTCAGAAATTTTCCAAGAATTTCAAAAATTTTCAGAAATTTTCCAAGAATTTTCAAAATTTTTAAAAATTTTCCAAAATTATCCGAAAAATTTTCAGGAAATTTTCAAAAATTTTCCCCAAATTTTCAAAAATTTCAAAAAATTTTCAATGCACCAAAAATTTTTCAAATTTTCTCAAAAAATTCAAAAATTTTTCAAAATTTTCAAAATTATTAAAATTTCGAAAAATTTTCAGAAATTTTTCAAAATATTTTTTAAAAATTTCAAAAATTTTCAGAATTTTTCCCAAAATTTTCAAGAATTTTCCAAAATTTTCGGTTTTGTTTTTTGTGTTTTTTTTTTTTTTTGTTTTTAAAATTGTTCACAATTTTCAAAAAATGGTTACGTAGTTCCTCCACCATGGAGCTCTCCACCAGCCACATTCAAAATTACCGACCTAGGCGATAGTAAAGCCTACCTCAGAGGACCTCAAAAAAATAACTCTGGAAGCCATAGTCCGAGACACCGGCAGATGCAGCATGATACTTCACAGATGGCTCGGTGGATCAAAACATCTATACATCCGGGCGCCTTACCACCCAAGGTCAGACCACTCTGAAAATTTTTTTGGAAAATTTTCGAAAATCAAAAATTTTCAGAAGGTACCAATTTTCCAAAAATTTTCAAAAATATTCAAAAATTATCCGAAAAATTTTCAGAAATTTTCCAAAAATTTTCCCAATTTTTTCAAAAATTTCAAAAAATTTTCAGAAATTTTTCCAAAAATTTTCAAAAATTTTCCAAACATTTTCCAAAAATTTTCAAACATTTTCCGAAAATTTTTCAAAATATTTTAAAACATTTCCCAAATTTATCAGAAAATTTTCCAAAAATTTTCTAAAATTGTTCACAATTTTTCAAAAAATGGTTACGTAGTTCCTCCACCATGGAGCTCTCCACCAGCCACATTCAAAATTACCGACCTAGGCGATAGTAAAGCCAGAAGGACCTCAAAAAAATAACTCTGGAAGCCATAGCCACCGAAACACCGGCAGATGCAGCATGATACTTCACAAATGGCTCGGTGAATCCAAAACATCATACATCCGGAGCGGCCTTCTACACCCAAGGTCAGACCCTCTGAAAATTTTTCGGAAATTTTTCAAAAATCTTCAAAAATTTTCCAAAATTTTTCAAAAATTTTCCAAAAATTTTCCAAAAATTTTCAGAAATTTTCCAAAAATTTTCCAAAATTTTTCAAAAATTTTCCAAAAATTATCCGAAAAATTTTCAGAAATTTTCCAAAAATTTTCCCAAATTTTTCAAAAATTTCAAAATTTCACAAAATTTCAGAAATTTTCAAAATTTTCAAAATTTTCCAAATTTTTCAAAAATTTTCAAAATTTTCAAAAATATTCAAAAATTAGCCGAAAAATTTTCAGAAATTTTCCAAAAAATTTTCAAATTTTCAAAATTTCAAAATTTTCAATTTTCCAAAAAATTTTCAAAATTTTCCAAAATTTTTCAAAAATTTTTCAAAAATTTTCAAAAATTTTCAAAAATTTTCAAAAATTTTTCAAAATATTTCAAACATTTCCCAAAATTTTCCAGAAATTTTCCAAAATTTTTCTAAAATTGTTCACAATTTACAAAAATGGTTGCAATAGTTCCTCCACCATGGAGCTCTCCACCAGTCACATTCAAAATTACCGACCTAGGCGATAGTAAAGCCTACCTCGAGAAGGAGGACCTCAAAAAAATAACTCTGGAAGCCATAGCCACCGAGACACCGGCAGATGCAGCATGATACTTCACAGATGGCTCGGTGGATCCAAAACATCATACATCCGGAGCGGCCTTCTACACCCAAGGTCAGACCCTCTGAAAATTTTTTGGAAAATTTTCGAAAATCTTCAAAAATTTTCCAAAAATTTTCAAAAATTTTCCAAAAATTTTCAAAATTTTCTAAAAATTTTCAAAAATATTCAAAAATTATCCGAAAAATTTTCAGAAATTTTCCAAAAATTTTCCCAAATTTTTCAAAAATTTCAAAAAATTTTCAGAAATTTTTCCAAAAATTTTCAAATATTTTCCAAAAATTTCCGGAAAATTTTCAAAAATTTTTCGAAAATTTTCCGAAAATTTTTCAAAATATTTTAAAACATTTCCCAAAATTTTCAGAAAATTTTCCAAAATTTTTTTAAAATTGTTCACAATTTTTCAAAAAATGGTTACGTAGTTCCTCCACCATGGAGCTCTCCACCAGCCACATTCAAAATTACCGACCTAGGCGATAGTAAAGCCTACCTCGAGAAGGAGGACCTCAAAAAAATAACTCTGGAAGCCATAGCCACCGAGACACCGGCAGATGCAGCATGATACTTCACAGATGGCTCGGTGGATCCAAAACATCATACATCCGGAGCGGCCTTCTACACCCAAGGTCAGACCCTCTGAAAATTTTTCGGAAATTTTTCAAAAATTTTCAAAAATTTTCCAACAATTTTCAAAAATATTCAAAAATTATCCGAAAATTTTTCAGAAATTTTCCAAAAATTTTCCCAAATTTTTCAAAAATTAGAAAAAATTTTCAGAAATTTTTCCAAAAATTTTCCAAAATTTTTCAAAAATTTTCGGAAAATTTTCAAAAATTTTCAAAATATTTTAAAACATTTCCCAAAATTTTCAGAAAATTTTCCAAAAATTTTCTAAAATTGTTCACAATTTTTCAAAAAATGGTTACGTAGTTCCTCCACCATGGAGCTCTCCACCAGCCACATTCAAAATTACCGACCTAGGCGATAGTAAGGCCTACCTCGAGAAGGAGGACCTCAAAAAAATAAATCTGGAAGCTATAGCCACCGAGACATCGGCAGATGCAGCATGATACTTCACAGATGGCTCGGTGGATCCAGAACATCATACATCCGGAGCGGCCTTCTACACCCAAGGTCAGACACTCTGAAAATTTTTCGGAAATTTTTCAAAAATTTTCAAAAATTTTCCAAAAAATTTCAAAAAATGTTCCAAAAATTTTCAAAAATATTCAAAAATTATCCGAAAAATTTTCAGAAAATTTTCCAAAAAGTTTCCAAAATTTTCCAAAATTTTTCAAAAATTTTCCAAAAATTTTCAAAAATATTCAAAAATTATCCGAAAAATTTTCAGAAGTTTTCCAAAAATTTTCAAAAATTTTCAAAAATATTCAAAATTATCCGAAAATTTTCAGAAGTTTTTCAAAAATTTTCCCAAATTTTTCAAAATTTCAAAATTTTCGAAATTTTCAAAAATTTTCAAATTTTCCAAAAATTTTCGGAGAAATTTTCAAGGGTACCTAAAAATTTTCAAAAATTTTTCAGAAAATTTTCCAAAATTTTCGAAAATTTTCAAAATATTTCAAAACATTTCCCAAATTTTTCAGAAAATTTTCCAAAAATTTTCTAAAATTGTTTACAATTTTTAAAAAAATGGTTACGTAGTTCCTCCACCATGGAGCTCTCCACCAGCCACATTCAAAATTACCGACCTAGGCGATAGTAAAGCCTACCTCCAGAAGGAGCACCTCAAAAAAATAACTGGAAGCCATAGCCACCGACACACCGGCAGATGCAGCATGATACTTCACAGATGGCTTGGTAGATCCAAAACATCATACATCCGGAGGCGGCCTTATACACCCAAGGTCAGACCCTCTGAAAATTTTTTGGAAAATTTTCGAAAATCTTCAAAAAATTTCCAAAAATTTTCAAAAATTTTCCAAAAATTTTCCAAAATTTTCTAAAAATTTTCAAAAATATTCAAAAATTATCCGAAAAATTTTCAGAAATTTTCCAAAAATTTTCCCAAATTTTTCAAAAATTTCAAAAAATTTTCAATTTTTTCAAATTTTCAAAATTTTCAAAAATTTTCCCAAAATTTTCAAAATTTTCAGAAAATTTTCCAAAATTTTCAAAAATTTTTTCAAATATTTCAAAACATTCCCAAAAATTTTCAGAAAATTTTCAAATTTTCAAGAATTTTTCCCAAATTTTTCAAAATTTTCAAGAATTTTCAAAAATTTTCAAAAAATTTTCAAAAATTTTTTCCGAAATTTTCAAAATATTTCAAAACTCCCAAAATTTTCAGAAAATTTTCCAAAAATTTTCTAAAATTGTTCTCACAATTTTACAAAAAATGGTTACGTAGTTCCTCCACCATAGACTCTCCACCAGCCACATTCAAAATTACCGACCTAGGCGATAGTAAGCCTACCTCGAGAAGGACCTCAAAAAATAACTCTGGAAGCCATATTACCGAGACACCGGCAGATGCAGCATGATACTTCACAGATGGCTCGGTGGATCTAAAAACATCATACATCCGGGGCGGCCTTCTACACCCAGGTCAGACCCTCTGAAAATTTTTTGGAAGAATTTTCGAAAATCTTCAAATTTACCAAAAATTTTTCAAAAATTTTCAAAAATTTTCAAAAGAAATTTTCTAAAATTTCAAAAATATTCAAAAAATTATCGAAAAATTTTCAGAAATTTCCAAAAATTTTCCCAAATTTTTCCAAAATTTTCGGAAAATTTCAAAATTTTCGAAATTTCAAAATATTTTAAAACATTTCCCAAAATTTTTCAGAAAATTTTCAAAAATTTTCTAAAATTGTTCACAATTTTTCAAAAAATGGTTGTAGTTCCTCCACCATGGAGCTCTCCACCAGCCATTCAGAGTACCGACCCTGGGCGATAGTAAAGCCTACCTCCAGAAGGACCTCAAAAAATAACTCTGAAGCCACAGCCACCGAAACGCAAACAGATGCAGCATGATAACTTCACAGATGGCTCGGTAGATCCAAAGCATCATACATCGGAACTGACCTTCTACACCCAAGGTCAGACCCTCTGAAAATTTTTCGGAAATTTTTCAAAAATCTCAAAATTTTCCAAAATTTTTTCAAAAATTTTCCAAAAATTTTCAAAATTTTCAGAAATTTTCAAAAATTTCAAAATTTTCAAAAATTACCTCACAAAATTATCCAGAACAAGAATTTTTCCCAAAATTTTCCCCAAATTTTCAAAAATTTCAAAAAAATTTCCTAAGGTACTGAAAATTTTTCCAAAAATTCCCCAAAAATTACTCAAAATTTTTCAAAAATTTTCAAAAATTTTCAAAAATATTCAAAAATTATCCGAAAAATTTTCAGAGAAATTTTCCAAAAATTTTCCCAAATTTACTTTCAAAATTTCAAAAATTTTTCAAGAAATTTTTTCCAAAAAATTTTCAAAATTTTCAAAAAATTTTCCAAAATTTTCAAAAATTTTTTCAAAAATTTTTCAAGAAATTTCCGAAAATATTTTAAAACATTTCCCCAAAATTTTCAGAAAATTTTACCAAAATTTTCTAAAATTCTTCTAATTTTCAAAAAATGGTTACACATGGTTCCTCCCACCATGGAGCTCTCCACCAGCCATTCAAAGAGTACCGACCTAGGCGATAAGTAAAGCCTACCTCCCGAGAAGGAGGACCTCAAAAAAATAACTCTGGAAGCCATAGCCACCGAGACACCGGCAGATGCAGCATGATACTTCACAGATGGCTCAGTGGATCCAAAACATCATACATCCCGGGCGGCCAGCCACACCCAAGGTCAGGCCACTCTGAAAATTTTTTGGAAAATTTTCGAAAATCTTCAAAAATTTTTCAAAATTTTCAAAATTTTCAAAAATTTTCAAAAAATTTTCAAAATTTTCAAAAATTTCTAAAATTTTCAAAAATATTCAAAATTATCCGAAAATTTTTTCTAAATTTTCAAAAAGAATTTCAAAATTTTTCAAAAATTTTCAAATTTTTCAAAAATTTTCAAAAATTTTTCGGAAAATTTCAAAAATTTTCAAAATTTTTCGAAAATTTTCGAAAATTTTCAAAATATTTAAAAACATTTCCCAAAATTTTCAGAAAATTTTTCCAAAAATTTTCTAAAATTGTTCACAATTTTCAAAAAATAGATTTTGTAGTTCCTCCACCATAAGGGAGCTCTCCACCAGCCACATTCAAATTACCGACCTAGGCGATAGTAAGCCCTACCTCCAGAGGACCTCAAAAAATAACTCCTGGAAGCCAAAGCCACCCGAGACACCCGGCAGATGCAGCCTTGATACTTCACAGATGGCTCAGTGGATCAAAACATCGCCATCCGGGCGGCCTTCACCCAGGTCAGACCCTCCTGAAAATTTTCGGAAATTTTTCAAAAATTTTCAAAATTTTTCAAAATTTTCAAAAATATTCAAAATTATCGAAAAAATTTCAGAAATTTGCACAAGGGTACCAAATTTTTCAAAAATTAGAAAAAAATTTTCAGAAATTTTTTTCCAAAAAATTTTCAAAATATTTCAAAAAGATTTTCGGAAGAATTTTCAAAAATTCAAATATTTTAAAACATTTCCCAAAATTTTCAGAAAATTTTTCCAAAATTTTCTAAAATTGTTCACAATTTTCAAAAAAATGGTTACGTAGTTCCTCCACCATGGAGCTCTCCACCAGCCACATTCAAAATTACCGACCTAGGCGATAGTAAGCCTACCTCGAGGGACCTCAAAAATAACTCTGGAAGCTACTTAGCCACCGAGACATCGGCAGATGCAGCATGATACTTCACAGATGGCTCGGTGGATCCAGAACATACATCCGGGCAGCCTTCTACACCAGGTCAGACCCTCTGAAAATTTTTCGGAAATTTTTCAAAAATTACAAAATTTTTCAAAAAATTTCAAAAATGTTCCAAAATTTTTCAAAATATTCAAAATTATCCGAAAAAATTTTCAGAAATTTTCCAAAAATTTTCCCAAATTTTTCAAAAAATTTCAAAAAATTTCACAAAATTTTCAGAAAATTTTCCAAAAAGTTTTCAAAATTTTTCCAAATTTTTCAAAAAATTTTCAAATTTTCAAAAATAATCAAAAATTATCGAAAATTTTTCAAGTTTTTTAAAATTTTCCCAAATTTTCAAAAAATTTCAAAATTTTTTCAGAAATTTTCCATTTTCAGCATTTATTTTCAAAAATTTTCGGAAGAATTTTCAAATTTTCAAAAATTTTTCCAAAATTTTCAAAATTTTTCGAAAATTTTCAAATATTTTAAAACATTTCTAACATTTTCAGAAAATTTTCCAAAAATTTTCTAAAATTGTTCGTTACAAAAAATAGTTACGTAGTTCCTCCACCATGGAGCTCTCCACCAGCCACATCCCAAAATTCCAGAAAATTTACCAAAACACTATAAAATTATTCAATTTTCAAAAATGGTTACGTAGTTCCTCCACCATGGAGCTCTCCACCACCACATTCAAAGTTACAGACCCTAGGCGATAGTAAGCCTACCTCCAGAAGAGCACCTCAAAAAATAACTGGAAGCCATAATACCGACACACCGCTTGAATGCAGCATGATACTTCACAGATGGCTTGAGTGGATCCAAAACATCATACATCCGGAGCAGCCTTATCACCCAAGGTCAGACCACTCTGAAAATTTTTTTGGAAAATTTTTCGAAAATCTTCAAAAATTTTCAAGAATTTTCGAAATTTTCAAAATTTTCCCAAATTTTTCAAAATTTCAAGAATTTTCAGAAATTTTTCCAAAAAATTCAAAATTTTTCCTGGGTACTGGAAAATTTTCAAAAAATTTTCAGAAAAATCTCAAAAAATTTTTCAAAAATTTTCAAAAATTTTCAAGAATTGCAAAAATGTTCCGAAAATTACCAAAATATTTCCAAAACATTTCCCCAAAATTTTAGAAAATTTTCCAAAAAATTTCAAAATTACCAAAAATTTTAAAAAATATTTCAAAACATTTCCCAAAATTTTCAAGAAAATTACCAAAAAATTTACCCTACTAAAATTGTTCTGAATTTTCAAAAAGTGGTTACGTAGTTCCTCCACAATGGAACTCTCCACCAGCCACATTCAAAATTACAAATGATAAAGCCTACCTCCAAAAGGATGACCTCAAAAATAACCAAAACCACTAGCCACCGACACACCGGCAGATGCAGCATGATACTCCAGATGGCTCGGTGGATCAAAACATACATCCGGGCGGCCTTCCCACCCAGGTCAGACCCTCTGAAAATTTTTCGGAAATTTTTCAAAAAATTTCAAAATTTTCCAAAAATTTCAAAAATATTCAAAAATTATCCGAAAAATTCAAAAAATTTTCCAAAAATTTCAAAATTTTTCCAAAATTTTCAAAAATTTAAAACATTCCCAAAAATTTTCAAAAATTTTCAAAATTTTCAAAATTTTCAAAAATTTTCAAAAAATTTTCAAAAATTTTCCAAAATTTTCAAATACTTCCAAATTCTCAAAATTTTCAAAAATTTTCAGAAATTTTCAAAAAATTTTCCAAAATTTTCAAAAATTTCAAAATATTTCACAATTTTCAGAAAATTTTCAAAATATTTAAACATTTCAAAATTTTCAGAAAATTTTCCAAAAATTTTCTAAAATTGTTTACAATTTTCAAAAATGGTTACATAGTTCTCAACATGGAGACTCCACCACCCATTCAAAGTTACCGACCTAGGCGATAGTAGCCTACCTCCAGAGAGCACCTCAAAAAAATAACCGAAGCCATAGCCACCGGCAGATGCAGCATGATACTTCACAGATGGCTTGTTGGTCCAAAACATCGCACATCCGGGCCTTATACACCCAAGGTCAGACCCTCTGAAATTTTTTGGAAAATTTTCGAAAATCTTCAAAATTTTAAAAAATTTTCAAAAATTTCCTGTACTAAATTTTCAAAATTTTTCAAAAATATTCAAAAATTATCAAAAATTTTCAAAAACTTTCAAAAATTTTCCCAAATTTTTCAAAATTTCAAAAATTTTCGAAATTTTTCCAAAATTTTCAAAAATTTTCAAAAATTTTCTGAAAAATTTTCAAAAATTTTCAAAAATTTTCAAAAATTTTTCAATTTTCAAATATTCAAAACATTTAAAATTTTCAGAAAAATTTTCCAAAAATTTTCTAAAATTGTTCTAATTTTTCAAAAATAGTTACGTAGTTCCTCCCACCGTAGACTCTCCACCAGCCACATTCAAAAAATTACAAACCTAGGCGATAGTAAAGCCTACCTCGAGAATGACCTCAAAAAACTAACTCCTGGAAGCCACAACACCGAGACACCGGCAGATGCAGCATGATACTTCACAGATGGCCAGTGGATCAAACATCGACATCGGGCCTTCTACACCCAAGGTCAGACCCTCTGAAAATTTTCGAAAATTTTCCAAAAATTTTTCAAAAATGTTCAGTTAAAAAATATTCAAAAATTATCAAAATATTCAGAAATTTTCAAAAATTTTCCCAAATTTTTCAAAAATTCCTAAAAATTTCTAAAATTTCTAGAAAATTTTCCAAAAATTTTCAAAATTTTCCAAAAATATTTCAAAACATTTCCCCAAAATTTTAGAAAAGTTTTCAAATTCCCCAATTTTCAAAATTTTTCAAATTTCAAAATTTCCAAAATTTTTCAAAAATTTTCTAAAATTTTCAAAAAATTCCAAAATTTTCAAAAATTTCAAAAATTTTCAAAAATTCAAAATATTTCACAATTTCAAAATTTTCAAAATATTTCAAAACATTTCCCAAAATTTTCAGAAAAATTTCCAAATTTTCTAAAATGGTTTCTAATTTTCAAATGGTTGCATAGTTCCTCACCATGGAGCTCTCCACCAGCCATTCAAAGTTATAGAGCCTGACCGATTAGTAAGCCTACCTCCAGAGGAGCACCTCAAAAAATAACTGGAAGCCGCAGCCGCAACACACCGGCAGATGCAGCATGATACTTCACCAGATGAGCGGTGGATCAAAAACATCATACATCCGGAGCGACATATATACCCAAGGTCAGACCCTCTGAAAATTTTGGAAAAATTTTCGAAAATCTTCAAAAATTTTCCAAAATTTTTAAAAATTTTCCAAAATCAAATTTCCAAAATTTTCAAAATTCAAATTTCAAAATTTTCAAAAATTTTCCATATTTTCCAAAAATTTTCGAAAATTTTCAAATTCAAAAATTTTTCAACAAAATTTTCAAAAATATTTAACAAAATTTACCCAAAATTTTCAGAAAAACTTTCAAAAATTTTCTAAAATTTTCACAATTTTCAAAAATGGTTACGTAGTTCCTCCACCATGGAGCTCTCCGCCACATTCAAAATTACCGACCTAGGCGATAGTAAAACCTACCTCCAGAAAGGACCTCAAATAACCGAAGCCATACCGCCAACACCGCAGATGCAGCATGATACCGCCAGATGCTCGGTGGATCCAAAACCTCCTACATCCCGGAGCGGCCTTCACCCAAGGTAGACCACTCTGAAAAATTTTCAGAGATTTTCAAAAAATTTTCAAAAATTTTCAAAAAATTTCAAAAAATTTCAAAAATTTTCAAAAATTTCAAAAAAATATTCAAAATTACCGAAAATTTTCAAATTTTCAAAAATTTTCAAATTTCAAAATTTCACAATTTTCAGAAAATTTTCAAAATCAAAATTATAAAATTTTCAAAATTTCAAAACATTCCCAAAATTCAGAAAATTTTCAAAAATTTTTCCAAATTTTCTAAAAAATTTTCAAAATTTTCAAGAAATTTCAAGAAATTCAAAATTTTCAAAATTTCAAAATATTTCACAATTTTCGAAAATTTTTCAAATATTTCAAAACATTTCCAAAATTTTCAGAAATTTTCCAAAATTTCCTACAAATTGTTTAAATTTTTCTAAAAAAAATGGTTACGTAGTTCCTCCACCATGGAGCTCTCCACCAGCCATTCAAGATTACCGACCTGGGCGATAGTAAAGCCTACCCAGAAAGACACCTCAAAAAAAATAACTGGAAGCCATAGCCACCGACACACCGCAGATGCAGCATGATACTTCACAGATGACGGTGGATCCAAAACATCATACATCCGGAGCGACCTTATACACCCAAGGTCAGACCCTCTGAAAATTTTTGGAAAATTTTCGAAAATCTTCAAATATTTTCAAAAATTTTCAAAAATTTTCCAAAAATTTTCAAAAATTTCAAAATTTTCCCAAAATTTTCAAAATTTCAAAAAATTTTCAGAAATTTTCAAAAATTTTCAAAAATTTTCCAAATTTCGGAAAATTTTCAAAAATTTTCATACTAAAAATTACTGAAAATTTTCAAAATATTTCAAAACATTTCCCAAAATTTTCGAAAATTTTCCAAAAATTTTCTAAAATTGTTCACAATTTTTCAAAAAATAGTTACGTAGTTCCTCCACCATGGGCTCTCCACCAGCCATTCAAAATTACCGACCTGGGCGATAGTAAAGCCTACCTCCAGAAGGAGACCTCAAAAAAAATAACTCTGGAAGCCATAATACCGAGACACCGGCAGATGCAGCATGATACTTCACAGATGGCTCAGTGGATCCATCATACATCCGGGCGGCCTTCTACACCCAAGGTCAGACCCTCTGAAAAATTTTCGGAAATTTTTCAAAAATTTTCAAAAATTTTCAAAAATTTTCAAAAATTTTCAAAAAAAAATTTCAAAAATTTTCCAAAAAATTTCAAAAATATTCAAAATTACCAAAATTTTCAGAAATTTTCAAAAATTTTCAAAATTTCAAAATTTCACAAAATTTTCAGAAATTTTTCCAAAATTTTCAAATACTCAAAATTTTCAAATTATTCAAACATTTCCCAAAATTTTCAGAAAAATTTTCAAAAAATTTATTTCAAAATTACCAAAATTTTCAAAAATTTTCAGTAAAAATTTTCAAAATTTTCAAAATTTCAAAAATATTTCTGATTTTCAGAAAATTTTTCAAAATATTTCAAAACATTCCCAAAATTTTCAGAAAATTTTCCAAAAATTTTCTTAAAATTGTTTACAATTTTTCAAAAAATGGTTACGTAGTTCCTCACCATGGAGCTCTCCACCAGCCACATTCAAAATTACCGACCTAGGCGATAGTAAAAAGCCTACCTCCAGAAGGAGCACCTCAAAAAAAATAACTGGAAGCCATAGCCACCGACACACCGGCAGATGCAGCATGATACTTCACAGATGGCTTGGTGGATCCAAACATCATACATCCGGGCGCCTTATACACCCAAGGTCAGACCCTCTGAAAATTTTTTGGAAAATTTTCGAAAATCTTCAATATTTTCCAAAATTTTCAAAATTTTCCAAATTTTTTGGAAAATTTTCGAAAATCATCAAAAAATTTTCCAAAATTTTTCAAAATTTTACAAAAATTTTCAAAAATTTTTCAAAATTTACTTTCAAAAATGTTCAAAATTATCCGAAAATTTTCAGAAATTTTCCAAAAAATTTTTCCCAAATTTTTCAAAATTTCAAAATTGTCAGAAATTTTTTCCAAAAAATTTTCAAAAATTTTCGGAAAATTTTCAAAATTTTCTAAAATTGTTCACAATTTTCAAAAATGGTTGCATGGACCCTCCACCATGGAGCTCTCCACCAACCACATTCAAAATTACCGACCCTGACGTGTAAGCCTACCTCAGAAGGAGGACCTCAAAAAATAACTCTGACAACCATAGCCACCGGACACCGGCAGATGCAGCATGATGCTTCACAGATGGCTCGGTGGATCCAAAACATCATACATCCAGACGGCCTTCTACACCCAAGGTCAGACCCTCTGAAAAATTTTCGGAAATTTTCGGAATTTTCAAAAATTCAAAAATTTCAAAAATTTTCAAAAAAATTCAAAAATTTTCCAAAAAATTTCAAAAATATTCAAAATTACCCGAAAAATTTTCAGAAATTTTTCCAAAATTTTCAAAATTTCAAAAAATTTCTAAAATTTTCAGAAAATTTTCAAAAAAATTTTCCAAAATTTACACAAAATTTTCAAAATATTTTAAAACATTCCCAAAATTTTCAGAAAATTTTAAAAAATTTTCCCAAAGGCCTCAAATTTTTCAAAAAATTTCAAAATTTTCCAAAATTTTCAAAAATTTTCAAAATTTCAAGAAATTTCAAAATTTTCAAAAATTTGCAAAAATTTCAAAATATTTCACAATTTTCAGAAAATTTTTCAAAATATTTCAAAACATTTCCCAATTTTCAAAAATTTTCAGGAATTTTCTTAAATTGTTTAATTTTCAAAAAAATGGTTACATGCCTCCACCATGCGACTCTCCACCAGCCACATTCAAAATTATAGACCTAGGCGATGGTAAAGCCTACCTCCAGAAGGAGCACCTCAAAAAAATAACTGGAAGCCATAGCCACCGACACCGGCAGATGCAGCATGATACTTCACAGATGAAAGCGAAAATTGGATCCGAGCATCATACATCCGGGCAGCCTTATACACACCCAAAGGTCAGACCCTCCTGAAAAATTTTGGGAAAATTTTCGAAATCTTCAAAATTTACCAAAAATTTTCAAAATTACTCAAAAATTTTTCAAAATTTTCAAAATTTTCAAAAAAATTTCAAAAATGTTCCAAAAAAATTTCAAAAATATTCAAAAATTATCCGAAAAATTTTCCAAAAATTTTCCAAAATTTTCAAAATTTTCCAAATTTTCAAAATATTTCCAAATTTTCAGAAAATTTCAAATTTTCCCAAAATTTTCAAAATTTTTCAAAATTTCAAAAATTTTCAAAATTTTTCAAAATTTTCAAAATTTTCGAAAAATTTTCAGAAATTTTTCAAAATTTCAAAATATTTCTACAATTTTTCAGAAAGGGTACATAAAATATTTCAACATTTCCCAAAATTTTCAGAAAATTTTCCAAAAAATTTTCTAAAATTGTTTACAATTTTTCAAAAAATGGTTACGTAGTTCCTCCACCATGGAGCTCTCCACCAGCCACATTCAAAGTTACCGACCTAGGCGATAGTAAAGCCTACCTCCAGAAGGAGCACCTCAAAAAAATAACGAAGCCATAGCCACCGGCAGATGCAGCATGATACTTAAGAGATGGCTTGTTGGATGCAAAACATCATACATCCGGAGCGGCCTTATACACCCAAGGTCAGACCCTGTGAAAATTTTTTGGAAAATTTTCGAAAATCTTCAAAAATTTTCCAAAAATTTTCAAAAATTTTCTAAAAATTTTCAAAAATTTTCCAAAAATTTTCAAAAATATTCAAAAATTATCGGAAAAATTTTCAGAAATTTTCCAAAAATTTTCCCAAATTTTTCAAAAATTTCAAAAAATTTTCCGAAATTTTTTCAAAAATTTTCAAAAATTTTCCAAAAATTTTCGGAAAATTTTCAAAAATTTTCAAAAAATTTTCAAAAATTTTCCGAAAATTTTGCAAAATATTTCAAAACATTTCCCAAAATTTTCAGAAAATTTTCCAAAAATTTTCCCAAATTTTTCAAAAATTTCAAAAAATTTTCAGAAATTTTTCCAAAAATTTTCAAAATTTTTCCAAAACTTTTCGGAAAATTTTCAAAAATTTTCCAAAAATTTTCAAAAATTTTCCAAAAATTTTCAAAAATTTTCCAATAATTTTCCCAAATTTTTCAAAAATTTCAAAAAATTTTCAGAAATTTTTCCAAAAATTTTCAAAAATTTTCCAAAAATTTTCGGAAAATTTTCAAAATTTTTCAAAAAATTTTCAAAAATTTTCCGAAAATTTTTCAAAATATTTCAAAACATCCCTAGCTCTCTTCTGTGAAAATTTTCCAAAATTTTCTAAAATTGTTCACAATTTTTAAAATGGTTACTTTTAGTTCCTCCACCATGGAGCTCTCCACCAGCCACATTCAAAATTACTGACCTAGGCGATAGTAAAGCCTACCTCGAGAAGGATGACCTCAAAAATAACTCTGAAGCCATAGCCACCGAGACACCGGCAGATGCAGCATGATACTTCACAGATGGCTCGGTGGATCCAAACATCATACATCCGAGCGGTCTTCTACACCCAAGGTCAGACCCTCTGAAAATTTTTCGGAAATTTTTCAAAAATTTTCAAAAATTTTCCAAAAAATTTCAAAAATGTTCCAAAAATTTTCAAAAATATTCAAAAATTATCCGAAAAATTTTCCAAAAATTTTCCAAAAATTTTCCAAAATTTTCCAAAATTTATCAAAATATTTCCCAAAATTTTCAGAAAATTTTCAAAATTTTTCCCAAAATTTTCAAAATTTTTCAAAAAAATTTCAAAAATTTTCCAAAATTTTTCAAAAATTTTCCAAAATTTTCCGAAAAATTTTCAGAAATTTTTCAAAAATTTCAAAATATTTCACAATTTTCAGAAAATTTTTCAAAATATTTCAAAACATTTCCCAAAATTTTCCAAAAATTTTCAAAAATTTTCTTAAATTGTTTACAATTTTTCAAAAAATGGTTACGTAGTTCCTCCACCAGCCACATTCAAAGTTACTGACCTAGGCGATAGTAAAGCCTACCTCCAGAAGGAGCACCTCAAAAAAATAACTGGAAGCCATAGCCACCGACACACCGGCAGATGCAGCATGATACTTCACAGATGGCTTGGTGGATCCAAAACATCATACATCCGGAGCGGCCTTATACACCCAAGGTCAGACCCTCTGAAAATTTTTTGGAAAATTTTCGAAATTTTCAAAATTTTCCAAAATTTCAAAATGTTCCAAAATTTCAAAATATTCAAAATTATCCGAAATTTTCCAAAAATTTTCCAAAATTTTCCAAAATTTTCCAAAATTTTTCAAAATATTTCCAATTTTTCAGAAAATTTTCAAAATTTTTCCCAAAATTTTCGAAATTTTTCAAAAATTTCAAAATTTTCCAAAATTTTTCAAAATTTTCCAAATTTTTTGGAAAATTTTCAAAAATTTTCAAAAAATTTTCAAAAATTTTCCGAAAATTTTTCAAAATATTTCAAAACATTTCCTAAAATTTTCAGAAAATTTTTCCAAAATTTTCTAAAATTGTTCACAATTTTTCAAAAAATGGTTACGTAGTTCCTCCACCATGGAGCTCTCCACCAGCCACATTCAAAATTACCGACCTAGGCGATAGTAAAGCCTACCTCCAGAAGGAGCACCTCAAAAAAATAACGAAGCCATAGCCACCGGCAGATGCAGCATGATACTTAACAGATGGCTTGTTGGATCCAAAACATCATACATCCGGAGCGGCCTTATACACCCAAGGTCAGACCCTCTGAAAATTTTTTGGAAAATTTTCGAAAATCTTCAAAAATTTTCCAAAAATTTTCAAAAATTTTCTAAAAATTTTCAAAAATTTTCCAAAAATTTTCAAAAATATTCAAAAATTATCGGAAAATTTTTCAGAAATTTTCCAAAAATTTTCCCAAATTTTTCAAAAATTTCAAAAAATTTTCCGAAATTTTTTCAAAAATTTTCAAAAATTTTCCAAAAATTTTCGGAAAATTTTCAAAAATTTTCAAAAAATTTTCAAAAATTTTCCGAAAATTTTTCAAAATATTTCAAAACATTTCCCAAAATTTTCAGAAAATTTTCCAAAAATTTTCTAAAATTTACTCAAAAATACCTAAAAATTTTCAAAATTTTCGAAAATTTTCAAAAATATTTCAAAAACATTTCCCAAAATTTTCAGAAAAATTTTTCCAAAAATTTTCTAAAATTGTTCTAATTTTCAAAAATGGATCGTAGTTCCTCCACCATGGAGCTCTCCACCAGCCACAAAATTACCGACCTAGGCGATAGTAAACCTACCTCCAGAAGAGGAGGACCTCAAAAAAAAATAATACGGAAGCCATATACCAGAGACACCGGCAGATGCAGCATGATACTTCACAGATGGCTCCGGTGGATCGCTTATCATACATCCGGAGCGGCCTTCTACACCGGTCAGACCCTCTAGAAAATTTTCGGAAATTTTTCAAAAATTTTAAAAAATTTTCCAAAAATTTTCAAAATTTTCAAAAAAATTTCAAAATTTTCAAAAATTTCAAATATAAAAATTACCCGAAAAAGATTTTCAGAAATTTTTTCCAAGAATTTTCCAAAAAGGAATTTCAAAATTTCACAATTTTCAGAAAGAATTTTCCAAGAGATTTTTCAAAATTTTCCAAAATTTTTCAAATATTTCAAAACATTTCCCAAAATTTTTCAGAAAATTTGCAAAATTTCCCAAAATTTTCAAATTTTTCAAAAATTTAAAAATTTCCAAATTTTTCAAAATTTTCAAAAATTTTCAGAAATTTCCAAAATTTTCAAAATTTTCAAAATTTCAAAATATTTCTACAATTTTCAGAAAATTTTTCAAAATATTTCAAACATTTCAAAATTTTCAAAAATTTTCAAAATTTACCTATTAAATTGTTTCACAATTTTTCAAAAATGGTTAAGTAGTTCCTCCACCATGGAGCTCTCCACCAGCCACATTCAAAATTACCGACCTAGGCGATAAGTAAAAACCTACCTCCAGAAGGAGCACCTCAAAAATAACTGCAAAATACAGCCACCGACACACCGGCAGATGCAGCATGATACTTCACAAGATGGCTTGGTGGATCAAAACATAAACACATCCGGAACGGCTATACACCCAAGGTCAAGACCCTCTGAAAATTTTTTTTTTGGAAAAGGTACACAAAGAAAATCTTCAAAAATTTTCAAAAATTTTCAAAAATTTTCAAAAGAATTTTTCAAAAAATTTTCAAAAATTTACCAAAAATATTCAAAATTATCCGAAAAATTTTCCAGAAATTTTCCAAAAAATTTTCCCAAATTTTCAAAATTTCAAAAATTTTCAAATTTTTCAAAATTTTCAAAATTTTCCAAAGATTTACTCGGAAAATTTACAAAAATACAAAAATTTTCCAAAATTTTCAAATATTCAAAATTATCCGAAAAATTTTCCAGAAATTTTCAAAAATTTTTCCCAAATTTTTCAAAAATTTCAAAATTGTCGAAGTACACCAAAAGAGATTTTCAAAAATTTTCGGAAAATTTTCCAAAAATTTTCTAAAATTATTCACAATTTTTCAAAAATAGTTACGTAGTTCCTCCACCATGGAGCTCTCCACCAGCCACATTCAAAATTACCGACCTGGGCGATAGTAAACCTACCTCCAGAAGGAGGACCTCAAAAAAAATAACTCTGGAAGCCATAATACCGAGACACCGGCAGATGCAGCATGATGCGCTTCACAGATGGCTCGGTGGATCCAAACATCATACATCCGGAGCGGCCTTCTACACCCCAAGGTCCAGACCCTCTGAAAAATTTTTCGGAAATTTTCGGAAATTTTTTCAAAAATTCAAAAAGAATTTTCAAAAATTTTCAAAAATTTCAAAATTTTCAAAATTTCAAAAATAATTCAAAATTACCCGAAAAATTTTCAGAAATTTTTCAAAATTTTCCAAAATTTCAAAAAATTTCTAAAATTTTCAGAAAATTTTCAAAAGATTTTCAGAAAATTTTCAAAAATTTTCAAAATTTTTCTCAAATTTTCAAAAATATTTTAAAACATTTCCCAAATTTTCAGAAAATTTTCAAAATTTTCCCAAAATTTTCAAAATTTTTTCTCAAAAATTTCAAAAGATTTTCAAAATTTTCAAAATTTTCAAAAATTTCAGAAATTTCAAAAATTTTTCAAAAATTTTTCAATTTCAAAATATTTCACAATTTTCAGAAGATTTTCAAAATATTTCGTATTTCCCAAAATTTTTCCAAAAATTTTCCAAAAATTTACTTTTCTTAAATTGTTTACAATTTTCAAAAATAGTTACGTAGTTCCTCCACCATGGAGCTCTCCACCAGCCACATTCAAAATTACCGACCTAGGCGATAAGTAAAAACTACCTCAGAAGGAGCACCTCAAAATAACTGGAAGCCATAGCCACCGACACACGGCGGATGCAGCATGATGCTTCACAAGATGGTAGTGGATCCAAAACATCATACATCCAGGGCGGCGCTATACACCCAAGGTCAGACCCTCTGAAAATTTTTGGAAAATTTTCGAAAATCTTCAAAATTTTCCAAATTTTCCAAAACCACACAAAAATTTTCAAAATTTTCAAAAATTTTCAAAAATTTCAAAAATGTTCAAAATTTCAAAAATATTCAAAAATTATCCGAAAAATTTTCAAAAATTTTCCAAAAATTTTCAAAATTTTCAAAATTTTTCAAAATATTTCCCAAAATTTTCAGAGAAAATTTTTCAAAATTTTCCCAAAGTACTCAAAATTTTCAAAAATTTCAAAATTTTCAAAATTTTTCAAAAATTTACTCCAAAATTTTCCGAAAAATTTTCAGAAATTTTTCAAAATTTCAAAATATTTCACAATTTTCAGAAAATTTTCAAAATATTTCAAAACATTTCCCAAAATTTTTCAGAAAATTTCCAAAATTTTCTAAAATTGTTCTAATTTTCAAAAATAGTTACGTAGTTCCTCACCATAGACTCCACCATACATTCAAAGTTACCGACCTAGGCGATAGTAAAGCCTACCTCCAGAAGAACACCTCAAAAAATAACGAAGCCATAGCCACCGGCAGTACAGCATGATACTTAACAGATGGCTTGGATCAAAACATCATACATCCGGAGCGGCTAT
Organism: Homarus americanus; assembly: GCF_018991925.1. Taxonomy (NCBI): domain Eukaryota; kingdom Metazoa; phylum Arthropoda; class Malacostraca; order Decapoda; family Nephropidae; genus Homarus; species Homarus americanus. The sequence goes on from NW_024750464.1 coordinate 24,963, forward strand.
ACACCCAGGTCAGACCCTCTGAAAATTTTTGAAGAATTTTTCGAAAATCAAAATTTTTCAAAAATTTTCAAAAAAATTTTCTAAAATTTTCAAAAAATTTTGCCTCAAAAATTTACCACAAAATATTCAAAATTATCGGAAAAATTTTCAGAAATTTTCCAAAAATTACTCCCAAATTTTTCAAAATTTCAAAAATTTTCCGAAATTTTTTCAAAAATTTTCAAAAATTGCAAAAATTTTCGGAAAATTTTCAAAAATTTTCAAATTTTCAAAAGTGCACCGAAATTTTTCAAAATATTCAAAACATTTCCCAAAATTTTCAGAAAATTTTCCAAAATTTTTCTAAAATTGTTCTAATTTTCAAAATGGTTACGTAGTTCCTCCACCATGGAGCTCACCATACATTCAAAGAGTACCGACCTAGGCGATAGTAAAGCCTACCTCGAAGGATGACCTCAAAAAACTCTGGAAGCCATAGCCACCGAGACACCGGCAGATGCAGCATGATACTTCTGGCAGATGGCTCGGTGGATCCAAAGGAGCATCATACATCCGGAGCGGCCTTCTACACCCAAGGTCAGACCACTCTGAAAATTTTTTCGGAAATTTTCAAAAATTTACTCAAAAATGTTCAAAAAATTTCAAAAATATTCAAAATTATCCGAAAAATTTTCAGAGAATTTTTCCAAAAATTTTCCCAAATTTTCAAAAATTTCAAAAATTTCTAAAATTTTCAGAAAATTTTCCAAAAAGGGTACTCCAAAATTTTCCAAAAATATTTCAAAACATTTCCCAAAATTTTCAGAAAATTTTTCCCAAATTTTTCCCAAAATTTTCAAATTTTTTCAAAATTTCAAAAATTTTTCAAATTTTTCCAAAAATTTTCAAATTTTCCGAAAAATTTTCAGAAATTTTCAAAAAATTTCAAAATTTTTTCAAAAATTTCAAAATATTTCACAATTTTCAGAAAATTTTTCAAATATTTCAAAACATTTTAAAATTTTCATAAAATTTTTCCAAAATTTTCTAAAATGGTTTACAATTTTCAAAAATGGTTGCAGCCGTTTCCTCCACCATGGAGCTCTCCACCAGCCACATTCGAAGTTACCGACCTAGGCGACTAGTAAGCCTACCTCAGAAGGAGCACCTCAAAAAAAATAACTGGAAGCCATAGCCACCGACACGCGGCAGATGCAGCATGATACTTCTGAATGGCTTGGTGGATCCAAAACATCCTCACTACATCCGGAGCGGCCTTGCCGCAGGTCAGACCCTCTGAAAATTTTTTGGAAAATTTTCCAAAATCCTTCAAAAATTTTTCAAAATTTTCAAAATTTTCAAAATTTTCAAAAAATTTCAAAAATTTTCCCAAATTTTTCAAAATTTCAAAAATTTTCAAATTTTTAAAAATTTACAGGTACTGCCAAAATTTTTCGGAAAATTTTCAAAAAATTCAAAAAATTTTCAAAAATTTTTCCGAAAATTTTCAAAATATTTATCAAAACATTTCTAAAATTTTCAGAAAATTTTCAAAATTCCTTTTCTAAAATTGTTCTGGTACAAAAATGGTTACGTAGTTCCTCCACCATGGGCTCTCCACCAGCCACATTCAAAATTACCGACCTATAGGCGATAGTAAAGCCTACCTCCAGAAGGACCTCAAAAAAAAAATAACTCCAGGAAGCCATAGCCCACCGAGAGACACCGGCAGATGCAACGCAGTAAGCTACAGATGGCTCAGTGGATCCAAAACATCATACAGCCGGAACTGGCCTTCTACACCCAAAGTCCAGACCCTCCTGAAAAAAAGGAATTTTTCAGGAAATTTTTCGGAGATTTTTCAAGGGTACTCAAAAATTTCAAAAAGATTTTCCAAAAATTTCAAAAATATTCAAAATTACCCGAAAATTTTCAGAATTTTCCAAAATTTTCAAAAATTTCAAAAATTTCACAAAATTTTCAGAAAATTTTCCAAAAAATTTTCCAAAATTTTCAAAATTTTCAAAATATTTCAAAACATTTCCCAAAATTTTCAGAAAATTTTTCAAAAATTTTTCCCAAAATTTTCAAATTTTCAAAAAAATTTCAAAAATTACCAAAAATTTACCAAATTTTCAAAAATTTTCAGAAATTTCAAAAGTGCACAAAATTTTCAAAAATTTTCAAAATATTTCACAATTTTCAGAAAATTTTCAAAATATTTCAAAAACATTTCCCAAAATTTTCAAAAATTTTCCAAAAGTACCTAATAGAAGTGTTTACAATTTTTAAAAAATAGTTACATGGTTCCTCCACCATGGGCTCTCTACCAGCCACATTCAAAATTACCGACCTAGGCGATAGTAAACCTACCTCAGAAGGAGCACCTCAAAAAATAACTGGAAGCCATAGCCACCGACACACCGGCAGATGCAGCATGATGCTTCACAGATGGCTTGAAAGGTGGATCCAGCTTATCATACATCCGGAACGGCCTTATACACCCAAAGGTCAGACCCTCTGAAAGAGAATTTTTTGGAAAATTTTCGAAAATCTTCAAAATTTTTCCAAAAATTTTCAAAATTTACTCCAAAAAATTTTCAATTGTTTACAATTTTTCAAAAAATGGTTACGTAGTTCCTCCACCATGGAGCTCTCCACCAGCCACATTCAAATTACCGACCTGGGCGATAGTAAAGCCTACCTCCAGAAGGAGCACCTCAAAAAAATAACTGGAAGCCATAGCCACCGAACACACCGGCAGATGCAGCATGATACTTCACAGATGGCTGGTGGATCAAAACATCATACATCCGGAGCGGCCTTATACACCCAAGGTCAGACCCTCTGAAAATTATCCGAAAAATTTCAGAAATTTTCAAAAAATTTTCCCAATTTTTTCAAAAATTTCAAAAAATTTTCAGAAAATTTTCAGAAAATTTTCCAAAAATTTTCCAAAAATTTTCAAAAATATTCAAAAATTATCCGAAAAATTTTCAGAAATTTTCCAAAAATTTTCCAAAATTTTTCAAAAATTTCAAAAAATTTTCGGAAAATTTTCCAAAATTTTCCAAAAATTTTCAAAAATTTTCAAAAAATTTTCAAAAATTTTCCGAAAATTTTTCAAAATATTTTAAAACATTTCCCAAAATTTTCAGAAAATTTTCCAAAAATTTTCTAAAATTGTTCACAATTTTTCAAAAAATGGTTACGTAGTTCCTCCACCATGGAGGTCTCCACCAGCCACATTCAAAATTACTGACCTAGGCGATAGTAAAGCCTACCTCGAGGAGGACCTCAAAAAAATAACTCTGGAAGCCATAGCCACCGAGACACCGGCAGATGCAGCATGATACTTCACAGATGGCTCGGTGGATCCAAAACATCATACATCCGGAGCGGCCTTCTACACCCAAGGTCAGACCCTCTGAAAATTTTTTGGAAAATTTTCGAAAATCTTCAAAAATTTTCCAAAAATTTTCAAAAATTTTCCAAAAATTTTCAAAAATTTTCTAAAAATTTTCAAAAATATTCAAAAATTATCCGAAAATTTTCAGAAAATTTTCCAAAAATTTTCCAAAATTTTCCACAAATTTTCCAAAATTTTCCAAAATTTTTCAAAATATTTCAAAACATTTCCCAAAATTTTCAGAAAATTTTCCAAAATTTTCTAAAATTGTTCACAATTTTTCAAAAAATGGGTACGTAGTTCCTCCACCATGGAGCTCTCCACCAGCCACATTCAAAATTACCGACCTAGGCGATAGTAAAGCCTACCTCCAGAAGGAGGACCTCAAAATAATAACTCTGGAAGCCATAGCCACCGAGACACCGGCAGATGCAGCATGATACTTCACAGATGGCTCGGTGCATCCAAAACATCATACATCCGGAGCGGTCTTCTACACCTAAGGTCAGACCTTCTGAAAATTTTTTCGAAATTTTCAAAAATTTTCAAAATTTTCCAAAAATTTCAAAAATGTTCCAAAATTTTCAAAAATATTCAAATTATCCGAAAAATTTCAGAAAATTTTTCCAAAATTTTCCTCTAAATTTTTCAAAAATTTCAAAAAAATTTCACAAAATTTTCAGAAAAATTTTCCAAAAAGTTTCCAAAATTTTTCTCCAAAATTTTCGTAATTCTTCCAATTCGTAATGAGTTCAAAAATTATCCGGAAAATTTTTTCAGTTTTTCCAAAAATTTTCCCAAATTTTTCAAAAATTTCAAAAAATTTTCAGAAATTTTTCCAAAAATTTTCAAAAATTTTCCCAAAATTTTCGGAAAATTTTCAAAAATTTTCAAAAAATTTTCAAAAATTTTCAGAAAATTTTCCAAAATTTTCCGAAAATTTTTCAAAATATTTCAAAACATTTCCCAAAATTTTCAGAAAATTTTCCAAAAATTTTCTAAAATTGTTTACAATTTTTAAAAAAATGGTTACGTAGTTCCTCCACCATGGAGCTCTCCACCAGCCACATTCAAAATTACCGACCTAGGCGATAGTAAAGCCTACCTCCAGAAGGAGCACCTCAAAAAAATAACTGGAAGCCATAGCCACCGACACACCGGCAGATGCAGCATGATACTTCACAGATGGCTTGGTAGATCCAAAACATCATACATCCGGAGGCGGCCTTATACACCCAAGGTCAGACCCTCTGAAAATTTTTTGGAAAATTTTCGAAAATCTTCAAAAATTTTCCAAAAATTTTCAAAAATATTCAAAAATTATCCGAAAAATTTTCAGAAATTTTCCAAAAATTTTCCCAAATTTTTCAAAAATTTCAAAAAATTTCACAAAATTTTCAAAAAATTTTCCAAAAATTTTCCACAATTTTCCAAAATTTTTCAAAAATTTTCCAAAAATTTTCAAAAATATTCAAAAATTATCCGAAAAATTTTCAGAAATTTTCAAAAAATTTTCCCAATTTTTTCAAAAATTTCAAAAAATTTTCAGAAATTTTTCCAAAAATTTTCAAAAATTTTCCAAACATTTTCCAAAAATTTTCAAACATTTTCCGAAAATTTTTCAAAAATGGTTACGTAGTTCCTCCACCATGGAGCTCTCCACCAGCCACATTCAAGTTACCGACCTAGGCGATAGTAAAGCCTACCTCTAGAGCACCTCAAAAAATAACTGGAAGCCATAGCCACCGACACCGGCAGATGCAGCATGATACTTCACAGATGGCTTGGTGGATCAAAACATATACATCCGGGAGCGGCCTTATACACCCAAGGTCAGACCCTCTGAAAATTTTTTGGAAAATTTTCGAAAATCTTCAAAATTTTCCAAAAATTTCAAAAATATTCAAAATTATCGAAAATTTTCAAAATTTTCCAAAAATTTTCAAATTTTCAAATTTTCAAAATATTTCAAAACATTTCCCAAAATTTTTCAGAAAATTTTCATTCAAAATTTTCAAAATTTTCTAAAAATTTCAAAAATTTTCAAAATTTTCAAAAAATTTTCAAAATTTTCAAAAATTTTTCAAATTTTCAAAAATTTTCAAAGAATTTTCCAAAAATTTTCAAAAATATTCAAAAATTATCCGAAAAATTTTCAGAAATTTTCCAAAAATTTTCCCAAATTTTTCAAAAATTTCAAAAAATTTTCAGAAATTTTTCGAAAAATTTTCCAAAATTTTCGGAAAATTTTCGGAAAATTTTCAAAAATTTTCAAAAAATTTTCAAAAATTTTCCGAAAATTTTTCAAAATATTTCAAAACATTTCCCAAAATTTTCAGAAAATTTTCAGAAAATTTTCTAAATTGTTCACAATTTTTCAAAAAATGGTTACGTAGTTCCTCCACCATGGAGCTCTCCACCAGCCACATTCAAAGTTACCGACCTAGGCGATAGTAAAGCCTACCTCCAGAAGGAGGACCTCCAAAAAATAACTCACTAAGAGCCATAGCCACCGAGACACCGGCAGATGCAGCATGATACTTCACAGATGGCTCGGTGGATCCAAAACATCATACATCCGGAGCGGCCTTCTACACCCAAGGTCAGACCCTCTGAAAAATTTTCGGAAATTTTCGGAAATTTTCGGAAATTTTTCAAAAATTTTCCAAAAATTTTCAAATATTTTCAAAAAAATTTCAAAAATTTTCCAAAAAATTTCAAAAATATTCAAAAATTACCCGAAAAATTTTCAGAAATTTTCCAAAAATTTTCCAAAAATTTCAAAAAATTTCACAAAATTTTCAGAAAATTTTCCAAAAATTTTCCAAAATTTTCCAAAATTTTTCAAAATATTTTAAAACATTTCCCAAAATTTTCAGAAAATTTTCAAAAATTTTCCCAAAATTTTCAAAAATTTTCAAAAAAATTTCAAAAATTCTCCAAAATTTTCAAAAATTTTCAAAAAATTTCAGAAATTTCCAAAAATTTTCAAAAATTTTTCAAAAATTTCAAAATATTTCACAATTTTCAGAAAATTTTTCAAAATATTTCAAAACATTTCCCAAAATTTTCCAAAAATTTTCCAAAAATTTTCTTAAATTGTTTACAATTTTTCAAAAAATAGTTACGTAGTTCCTCCACCATGGAGCTCTCCACCAGCCACATTCAAAATTACCGACCTAGGCGATAGTAAAGCCTACCTCCAGAAGGAGCACCTCAAAAAAATAACTGGAAGCCATAGCCACCGACACACCGGCAGATGCAGCATGATACTTCACAGATGGCTTGGTGGATCCAAAACATCATACATCCGGAGCGGCCTTATACACCCAAGGTCAGACCCTCTGAAAATTTTTTGGAAAATTTTCGAAAATCTTCAAAAATTTTCCAAAAATTTTCAAAAATTTTCCAAAAATTTTCAAAAATATTCCAAAAATTTTCAAAAATTTTCCAAAAATTTTCAAAAAATTTCCAAAAATTTTCAAAAATATTCAAAAATTATCCGAAAAATTTTCAGAAATTTTCCAAAAATTTTCACATTTTCAAAAATTTCCAAAAATTTTCAGAAATTTTTCAGAAAATTTTCAAAAAATTTTTCGAAAATTTTCAAAAATTTCAAAAATATTTCAAAACATTTCCCAAAATTTTCAGAAAATTTTCCAAAAATTTTCTAAAATTGTTCACAATTTTTAAAAAATGGTTACGTAGTTCCTCCACCTGGAGCTCTCCACCAGCATTCAAAATTACCGACCTGGGCGATAGTAAAAGCCTACCTCGAGAAGGATGACCTCAAAAAATAACTCTGGAAGCCATAGCCCGGCAGATGCAGCATGATACTTCACAGATGGCTCAGTGGATCAAAACATCATACATCCGGGCAGCCTTATACACCCAAGGTCAGACCCTCTGAAAATTTTTGGAAATTTTCGAAAATCTTCAAAATTTCCAAAAATTTTCAAAAATTTTCAAAAATATTCAAAAATTATCCGAAAAACAGAAATTTTCCAAGAATTTTCCCCAAATTTAAAAATTTCAAAAAATTTTCAGAAAATTTCAGAAAATTTCAAAAAAATTTTCGGAAAATTTTCAAAAATTTTCGAAAGTTTTCAAAATATTTCAAACATTTCCCAAAATTTTCAGAAAATTTTCAAAAAATTTTCTAAAATTGTTCACAATTTTCAAAAATGGTGTGTTCCTCCACCATGGAGCTCTCCACCAGCCACATTCAAAGTTACCGACCTAGGCGATAGTAAAGCCTACCTCAGGAGCACCTCAAAAATAACTCTGGGAAGCCATAGCCACCGACACACCGGCAGATGCAGCATGATACTTCACAGATGGCTCGGTGGATCAAAACATCATACATCCGGGCGGCCTTCTACACCCAAGGTCAGACCCTCTGAAAATTTTTCAAATTTTCAGTTTTCAAATTTTCAAAAATTTCAAAAATGTTCCAAAAATTTTCAAAAATATTCAAAAATTATCCGAAAAATTTTCAGAAAATTTTCCAAATTATCCAAAATAATTTTCAAAATTTTCAAAACATTTCCCAAATTTTTCAGAAAATTTTTCAAATTTTTCCCAAAATTTCAAAATTTTTCAAAAAAAATTTCAAAAATTTTAAGATTTTTCAAAATTTTCCAAAATTTTTCAAAAATTTTCAAAATTTCGAAAAATTTTCAGAAATTTTCAAAATTTTCAAAATTTTTCAAAATTTTAATATTTCTAATTTTCAGAAAATTTTTTCAAAATATTTCAAAACATTTCCCAAAATTTTTAGAAAATTTTCCAAATTACTAAAATGTTTACAATTTTTAAAAAATGGTTACGTAGTTCCTCCACCATGGAGCTCTCCACCAGCCATTCAAAGTTACCGACCTGGGCGATAGTAAAGCCTACCTCCAGAAGGAACCTCAAAAAAATAACTGGAAGCCATAGCACACCGGCAATGCAGCATGATACTTAACAGATGGCTTGGTGGATCCAAAACATCATACATCCGGGCGGCCTTATACTTTAGGTTAGTACAGAAAATCTCAAAAATTTTCCAAAAATTTTCAAAATTTTTCCAAAATTTTCAAAATTTTCAAATTTTCAAAATTCAAAAAATTTTCAAAATTTTCCAAAATTTTTCCCAAATTTTTCAAAAATTTCAAAATTTCAAAATTTTCAGAAAATTTTCCCAAAAATTTTCAAAATTTTCCAAAATTTTCAAAATTTTCAAAAAATATTCAAAATTATCGAAAAATTTTCAGAAATTTTTCAAAAATTTTCCAAATTTTTCAAAAATTTCAAAAAATTTTCAGAAATTTTTTCAAAAATTTTCAAAATTTTTCCAAAAATTTTTCAAAAAATTTTCAAAAAATTTTCCAAAATATTTTAAAACATTTCCCAAAATTTTCGAAAATTTTCCAAAAATTTTCTAAAATTGTTCACAATTTTCAAAAATGGTTACGTAGTTCCTCCTCTGGAGCTCTCCACCAGCCATTCAAAATTACCGACTAGGCGATAGTAAGCCTACCTCGAGAGGACCTCAAAAATAACTCTGGAAGCCATAGCCACCGAGACACCGGCAGATGCAGCATGATACTTCACAGATGGCTCGGTGGATCCAAACATCATACATCCGGCGGCCTTCTACACCCAAGGTCAGACCCTCTGAAAATTTTTCGGAAATTTTTCAAAAATTTTCAAAAATTTACCAAAAATTTCAAAATTTTCAAAAATTTAAAAATTATCGAAAATTTTCAGAAATTTTCAAAATTTTAAATTTTTCAAAAATTTCAAAAAATTTCACAATTTTCAGAAATTTTAAAAATTTTTCAAAATTTCCTAAAATTTTCAAAAATATTAAAATTATCGAAAAATTTTCAGAAATTTTTCCAAAATTTTCCCAAATTTTCAAAATTTCAAAAAATTTTCAGAAATTTCAAAAATTTCAAAAATTTTCAAAAATTTTCGGAAAATTTTCAAAATTTTCAAAAATTTTTCGAAAATTTTTCGAAAATTTTTCAAAATATTAAAACATTTCCCAAAATTTTTCGAAAATTTTCCAAGAATTTTCTAAAATTGTTCCAATTTTCAAAAAATGGTTACGTAGTTCCTCACCATGGAGCTCTCCACCAGCCACATTCAAATACCGACCTAGGCGATAGTAAAGCCTACCTCGAGAAGGAGGACCTCAAAAAAAATAACTGGAAGCCATAGCCACCGAGACACCGCTTGATGCAGCATGATACTTCACAGATGGCTCGGTGGATCCAAAACATCATACATCCGGGCGGCCTTCTACACCCAGGGTCAGACCCTCTGAAAATTTTTTGAAATTTTCCGAAAATCAAAAAATTTTCCAAAAATTTTTCAAAAATTTTCAAAAATTTTTCAAAAATTTTTCTAAAAATTTTCAAAAATATTCAAAAATTATCCGAAAATTTTCAGAAATTTTCCAAAAATTTTTCCAAATTTTCAAAAATTCAAAAAAATTTCACCGAAATTTTTCCAAAATTTTTAAAAATTTCCAAAATTTTTAAAAATTTTACAAAATTTTCAAAAATTTTTCAAAATTTTCGAAATTTTCAAAATATTTTTAAAACATTTCCCAAAATTTTCAGAAAATTTTCCAAAGTTACCTCTAATTCAAAAATTTTCCAAAATTCTCAAAATTTTCAAAAAATTTTTCAAAATGAATAAAAATTTTCAAAAATTTTCAAAAAATATTCAAAATTATCCGAAAAATTTTAGAAATTTTCAAAAATTTTCCAAATTTTTCAAAAATTTTCAAAAATTTACTAGAAATTTTTTCCAAAAATTTTCAAAATTTTCCCAAAGAATTTTCGGAAAATTTTCAAGAATTCAAAAAAATTTTCAAGAATTTTTCAAAAATTTTTAAATTTTTTGAAATTTCAAAATTTTCAGAAATTTTCCAAATTTTTTTGTTTTTTGGTTGTGTTTTTGTGTTTTGTGGGTGTGTTGGGGGGTTTTGGGGTGGGGGTGGTGTGTTGTGGTTGGTGGTTTGTGGGGGTTTGGGTGTTGTTTTTTGGGTTTTGTTTGTTGTTTGGAAATTTTCAAAATTTTTGAAAGATTTTCAAAATATTCAAAAATTATCGAAAATTTTTCAGAAATTTTTTAAAAATTTTGCTAAATTTTCAAAAATTTGAAAAAATTTTCATGGGTGAAATTTTTCAAAATTTTTCAAAAATTTTCAGAAATTTTTGAAGAATTTTCAAAAATGTTTCAAAAAATTTTCAGAAAATTTTCCAAGAATTTTTCAAATATGTTAAAACATTTAAAATTTTTCAGAAATTTTTTCAAAAATTTTCTAAAATTGTTCTGAATTTTTAAAAAAATGGTTTACGTGGTTCTCTCCACTAGACTCTCCATAGCATTCAAAATTACCGACCTAGGCGATAGTAAAGCCTACCTCGAGAAGGATGACCTCAAAAAATAACTCTGGAAGCCATAGCCACCGAGACACCGTGGAATGCAGCATGATACTTCTGTGAAGCTCGGTGGATCAAAACATCATCGGGCGGCCTTTTACCCAGGTCAGACCCTCCAAAATTTTCGGAAATTTTTCAAAAAATTTCTAAAAAAATTTTCAAAAATTTGAAAATATTTAAAATTTCAAAAATATTCAAAATTATCGAAAAAAATTTTCAGAAATTTTTCAATTTTAAATTTTTAAAGTACAAAATTTCATAATATTTTAGAAAATTTTCCAAAATTTTCAGAATTTCAAATTTTCAAAATTTCCAAAAATTTTTCAAAATTATCTGAAAATTTTCAGAAATTTTCCAAAATTTTCAAATTTTAAAAATTTTCGGGTTTTCAAAAATTTTCTGATTTTCAAGAATTTTTGAAATTTTTCAAAATGTTTAAACATTTCCCAAAATTTTCTGAAAATTTCAAAATTTTCATTGTTTCAATTTTCAAAATGATGGTTGTGGTTCCTCACCATGGATATCACCAGCCATTTAAGAGTACCGACTGGGTATTGGCTACCTCAGAAGGAGGACCTCAAAAAAAATAACTTGGGCTAGCCACCGAGACACCGGCAGATTAAGCATGGTCAACACAGATGGATCGGTGGTCAAACATCATACGTAGGGGCGGCATTCTAAAGGTCAGTTGAGGGTACGGGAAAATTTTGTTTGGAAAATTTTTTGAAAATTTTCAAAAATTTTCCAAGATTTGCATAAAAATTTTCAAAATTTTTCGAAAAATTTTCAGAAATTTTCCAAGATTTTAAATTTTTCAAAATTGAAAATTTTTAGAAATTTTTCAAAAGTTTCAAGTTTTTCAAAAATTTTCGGAAAATTTCAAATTTCTAAAAAATTTTCAAAAATTTTCGAAATTTTTTTTAAAATATTTTCACTTGTTCCCAAAGTTACTAGAAATTTTCCAAATTTTCTTGTTCAATTTTTCAAAAATGGTTCGTAGTTCCTCCCGTATGGGCTCTCTGGCCATTCAGAATTAACGACCTAGGCGATAG